>NC_028352.1:14608209-14631864 GCF_000741045.1 Vigna radiata var. radiata | reverse complement strand
GGGTTAAGGGTAGGCCAAGAAAGTTGCATAACAATTAGTTAATCAAGCAAATAAATCAAGAGGAGTAAATAAGAGAGAGCAGATAAGATGAAATTGTAAACCCCCAACAACTCCATTCATCCATCGTTTTCTTCTCGTCAATTGAATCAATCTCTTTTGCATGTTTATATTTTGTTCTCATACCACTACAAGAAAAATGAGAATTATATACGGACTTTTATATACGGATATTTATCCGTATATATTGGGAATATTATATACAGAAGTTTTGTACGGATCTGGACAATGGTGATTATATACGGATTTTCCGTATGTAATGGGGAAAAGTTTTATATACGGATTTTCCGTATGTAATATCAGTGTGTAATATTGGCGCCTTTAGACGCGAAGTTTGGCACAGATTTATCTGTATATATGGTTGTATGTAAGTTGAAGATAATATTATCCGCTGATTTTACATACGGATATGGAGTTAATAGTAATTAAAAAATAACATGTAATTAAAAAAGAACATAGTGAAAATGAAAGCTCTTCTCAGTCTCGACTCTGCTCACTCTCGAATCTTGTCACTCTCGAATGTTCTCACTGTCGAACCCTAAGTTGCTCCCCCTTGCTCTTCTCACTCTCGGTTCCTAACCTTCTCACTGCAGTCTCAATGGTCCGTGACCATTCTCAGTGGCCCTAAAGCAGTCTGCACAGTTGTTGTCCGTGACCTAACCTAGTGTCCGTGAGCTTGCCGTCATTATTGTCCTTCACTGAAACCATAACCTCGCACTCGTTCTCCCTGGTGTGACGAGAACCCTCTTTTTCCTTCTGTCGAACCACCATCCTCCGTCATTGGGACCTTAGTGTTGCATTAGAGTGTAGTTGTCGTCATTGGAACCCCGGTGAGTAGTCGAAGCTTTGATTCGTTTTTTTTTTTTTTCGTTTTGCTGTGGTTGTTGGTTGGTACATTGACATATTATTTCTCATTATTGTTTGGAGGTTCTAAATTGTGATTGAGGAAACCCTAGGTTGGTTTCGTCAATCTAGAAGATATAAGCTAGAGCTGCCATTGTGTTGAACACCAGGTAAGTTTCAGTTGTTTAGATTTAGGTTTGTTTTATCTTGATGATTTGTAATGGAAAAATTTTGAATTAGGTTTTTTCAAGTGTTGCAGAAGAATTTTTCAAGTGTTGCAGAAGAATTAGGTTTTAAAGTGAATTTGAAGCATAAGAAAATAAACATTTCCAATCCTGGACTAAGTGATAAATTCTCTGTTTCACATTCCAAGATCTTTAGTAATTTATCATTAGTTTTTGGTTCCTCGATTTCCTCATGGCTTAGTGAAGGATTTCCTCATGGCAAGAACTTGCTTCCTCGATTTTGTCTAAATGCTACTTGTAATATTAGTTATTAAAGATTGTCATCTATTGTAGGTAGCTTGGGAGCATGAACAATTTTCAAGGGTGAGAGTTACTACTGCCACTCTATCCGAACTCTCTATAGCACCTAAATTGCTAGAAAAGGTTGGTGGTTTGGTTGACAGCAGGTTCATATGTGGACCTAAATGGCAAAATTTTGTTATTTTTTTACCTTCTTACTGATTGAGCTTCTGCAGGCATTTTGTTAATGAAACAACTTTTGTTAGGAGTTTGAAATTAATTGCTAAAAGTTTTGCGGTAAGATTTGTTTACCTGATTATACTATAAGTCATTCTTCATTCCCTCACTGAAAAAACAAAAGATTAGGAATGTAGCCTCTTATTGTCCTTATTATTTATTCTGCTTCCAATCATTTGACATAATAAGAATCATGAGGGAATGTTTTGTTTGTTTGTTTGTCTTGGCAGTAGTTGTAATATTATTCACTATATTTGATGCCTTTCGAGTCTCTTGGGAAACGATACTTGGATTTACCATTTTATTATTACTTGAACGATTTGGTACGCTTGCCAATCCGTTAACAGAGGTCCCAAAGTCTTCAACCAACTAGCACCCAATATAAGATCAGCCCCTGAAATAGGAAGAATATAGACTGGAAACTGAAATGTGTTGCCCTGAGCCTGAATAGTTAAGTTCTGAATCAAGCCATCAGCAGTCATATAATTACCATTGCCCACCATCACCTTGAATGTAAGAGCGGGCTCAACTGGAAGTTTTAAAAATTTTGCAATACGAGGCTGCAAAAAGTTGTCCGAACTACCACCATCAATCAACACTGAAATAGGTAACTTGTCCACATAAGCTAAAAATATGATAGTGCCCACACCAGTGCCTCCTTTTAGAGCATTAAGAGATAAATGATGATTATCAACCTGGGTGTCCTCGAGAATGAGGGATTGACCAGTGTCAACAGAAGCAGGGCCTTCTTCATTAACAGGGTCCTCTAATTGCAAAATCTGCCTGTTCGAACATCTATTATTGAACGTGAATTTTTCATCACAAAAGTAACACCATCCTTTCTCCCTACGAATTTGCATCTCTGCTGCACTTATTTTTTTTATAGTGGAATCCTTGAATGGTGGCGTATGAGGAGTTGGTAGTAATGGTGGAAGGGAAGACTTAACAATGGATTTAGAGCTGGGCTGTGAAACATTGTTGGAAGCTATCACCACAGGGGAATAACATCGAATAGGCATCGGACTATTCTTCAAGGTTGGCAAGTATCTTTCCTCATATAATTTCGCCAATCCAACCGCCTTCAACAACGAGGTTGGAGATAGAGCGATAACATCACGACGAATTTCAGTATGAAGACCACTCAAAAAGCAATTTAGCAAAGCATCTGCTGATAACCCAGATGATCTATTCGCAAGGGCCATAAATTTGAGGTAATACTCAAAAACTGACCCTGTTTGTTGTAATTTGAAAAGCTCTGCCATCGAACATTCAAATGGTGAGTGCCCAAACTGCGACTCCAACGCAGCTGTTAATTCTGCCCACGTCGTTATTGCCGAAAGACGTTGCAACATTTGAAACCAAGGAACGACATCCTTCTCAAAGTGGATTGCAGCAATATCCACTCCATCGGCATCAGGTGTGTGGTGATAATCGAAAAATTTTTCGGCTTTAAAAATCCACTCCAACACCGGGCAATGGCCATCAAAATACGGAAAACCGAGAGAAATTTCCTTAACGTGGAACGCCTTATGGAAATGAGTGTCACCATTGTTGGAGTTGGTCGACGTAGAACCACCAGTTGTGTGATGTAGCGACTGGACGTGCACTAGTCGGTCTAAGGATTGTTGGATTAAATCCATACGAGATTGGGCTTCAGTCTGAATTCTATATAGTATGAGCGCGGAGCTCACGATCTCGAAGCTGCAAGAGCTCCATCAACTTCTTGATATCTGCAGCTCGACCATGAATTTCAGTTTGCAACTCTTTTAGACGACTGTTCTTCGCCATGGCTCAATGAAAGCACCAATGTAACAGTACTTTTATTGAACTGATATATATAGAGAAAACAAGCAGAGTATATTCTGCAATATAAAGTGTCAATGCAGAGAAACAAATGAACAATTTCACTATCATTATTTCATGAAATCAGCAACAACGTATATAAGCAAAAGTTCTTCACGTCATCCATGGCTTGCAGAATCTAATATGAAGATAGAAAGGTATAAGCAAAGTCAGACAGAGAGAAGAGAATAGCATAGTACAGGAAGGTTCATACCACACACACGTCCCTCTCACTGCACAAAGTCTTAATAAAATATTCCCCTTTCGTTGCCTCATGCTTTTCTTCGTGACCTCATTCATCGTATCATTAGCCACGTGTCTTGTATGCCTAACAACTTTTCCATCCTTATCTCTCTCCTCAGTATTTCCTGTGCACGTTACATCTTATGACTCAAAAACTTTCTTAGTTAACAATCCAATAATTTTTTTATCACATCCTTTTTGTAATCTAAGTGTTTTATTAAGAAGTGATTATGTTTTGAACAATATTAAGTGATTTCACTAAGAATTATTACATTCCAAATAATATTTGACTTTTAGTTTAGAGTGATTGTAATTTTAATAATACTCAAATTTTAGCTAATGCTCCAAATAATATTTGAGCTTTTAGTCAAAAGTAACTTCATTTCAAAAAATAATTGGATTTTTAGTTAAGAGTGACATTTATTCAAATAATACTCAAATTATTTTACCTAGAAGTGGTTGAGGTCTAAAAAATACTTATTTATATTTTTACAATATTAGTTTACTTGATAAATACTTATTTGTATTTTTACAATATTAGTTTACTTGATAAATACTTGTTTGTATTTTTACAATATTAGTTTACATGATAAAATTCAATAAAATTGATTAAAACCTAGACATAATTTTCAATTCACATAAGAATAAGTATAAAAATATCAAAAGTAAGTACTTCTTGTTTTTAATATTTTTATATTTTATGTTATGTATCCATAACTAATTTAAGAAAAAAAATCATGAAAATATTTAAAAAAAAAAGTTTTTTAGACAATTCGTTTATCTTATTGAATTTGTACATGATGATCCTTCACCATATGAAATTCTTAATAAACTTGTGTAATAGTTCAAAAACTTTTCATAAACTTTAGAAACCTATAATACACTTTTTTAAAATTTTATTGTACAAGATATGAAATAACAATACAAATTATAAAGAAAGACAAAGAAACACTTAAGAATTTATAATAGTTCAGATTATCATTCATTCACATTGAATCTTAATTTTTCCCTTAAGAAAAACCAGTTCCAATAATTGATGGCATACCCCTTGCCATGACCTAGCACATTCATGAAGAATTGAAGACATCTATGAAAGATGGGCCTAGACTCTTTCTCTTGGACCATCTTAAGTCATCATGAAGATTTAGTAGAGTAAGAATAATTTTGGACCTTGTATTTTGGGCCAAGTAGTCTAGATTTTATTTGGGCTTTGTATTTTGGACTAAGTAGTCTAGATTTTATTTGGNCTTTGNATTNTGGGCNAAGTAGTCTAGATTTTATTTGGNCTTGGTATTATGGGCCTAGTAGTGTAGGATTTCAATTGGGCCTTNTATTTTGGGCCAAGTAGAATAGGATTTTGACCAAACAAGTCAACAAAGGGTCAAGGCCCAAAGTTGACTATGCTTGGACCTCCATAATGGGTGTGTTGACCAAGGGGTCAACATTTTGGCTAAGCTTGGAGAACAAGGGAGAATAATTTTGTGCTAGACATGTGGAAGCTTCCCATTGGAGAGTTTTCTTCCTAGTTAGTGGTCATGCGTCACTTTAGGAATGGAGAGTTTTTCCATAGGTAGTGGTCGCATGTCACTCTCTTATTTGAGAGGATTTTTGCCACTTGTCTCCCTCCTATTGGAGAGGATTTCTCCTTGCTCTCCAAGACAACCAAGGTGGCTCTTTTAGGTTAAAGTTTCAGCCCATTTTTGAGACACCTTAGCCTATAAATAGAGGTTTTCTCTATCATGTAATCACCTTTGATTTAGAGTAAAGTTATGCTGTCATTTTTGTGCCATACTACTCTTTTAAGGTCACACAAGGCTAGAGCAACCCAAGTGGCCTCCTCTAGCCACCTTCCTCCAAGAGTTGGCCCAACCTCTCTTAGAGAACCCTTAAACACATCTTCCCTCACCATAAAACTCATCAAAACCATGATCTATCAACACCTTTTACCACCACCAAATTCCGCAATCTTCATCCATGAACTTATGGCTTGATTTGCTTCTAGATTTGGCTTGTCCTAGCTAGAGCATTTTATTTTTTTCCATCATTTGGTATCAAGATCCTTGGTTCTTCAAAGAGATAAGTATATTGGTTTTCACCCTTTGTTATTTCCTTGTTGCTTAATATTTTCCTTACTTGTCTTGTTGTGTTTTCTTTTTACTTCTATCATTTTTTTTTCTGGCAGTAAACTGGGACGATTTTGAAACTTAAACTGCATCTAGCCCATTTGTCCAAAAAATACGTAAAAATAATAAAAAATAATCCCTTTGAGTCTAGTTTAAAAAAAAGAAAATCAATTCATTTTGACTTCTATAGAGAAAGTTATGAGTAAAACACTTAGCAAAGGTCAGTGCTGCCAGAATGTTGTCATCAGCGTTTTCCAAGTTATGTTTTGTTAGTTTTGGCTACTGTTTTGGTGTCTTTTCCTTTTTGAGTCATTCCTTACTGTTTTTTTGGGTCTGTTATTGATTTATATTCGGTTCATTTCATTGATTGAGTCATTTTAATTTTTTAATCCATCCATGTTTGTCTAGAGTCATGTGTAGTTCTTTTCTTGTCAATTTTCTCTAGTAACTTTGAAAAATCATCAAAAAATATATAACTTAGATTGCAAAAATGCACCGTATACAACCATTTAGGGGTCTTATCTTTGATTTTTTGGGTTCATACTTGCCATTAGATCATTGTCTAGCTCTTAAAAAAACATTCCCTATTGATGTTTCTAGTTTTCAACTCCATTTTTGATTCTAGTAGGATTCTCTTCTATTTTGTGTTTCTTGTCTTTTTGGCCTTTAAAACCCATAAATCACCTATGTTCCAAGTGTGTGGTGGTCTTATTTTGCACCTTAAAAGAGTGGAAAAAGAAGTGCTAAAAGCTTTTAACCAAAAGGCCTCAAAAGAGCACCAAAAAGAGAGCCTAAAATGTGCTGAAAAATATTGTGTGCTTAGACCACTACCATTGTTTTTGTGCAAACTGTTTTGGAACGTGTTTTGCTCACTATTTTGGGTTTTTATCTTCACTCTTCAGTGGCTAAAAGTCTTGGCTATGATTTTAAAAGTGTGGCCTTAGTGCCCCATTTGCTCAAAGTTTCCAAAAGACAAGAACAACCCACTTTTCTTCTAGTAGTTTTTGTTTTGTGAATCTATTCTAGCACCATTCATTAGGATTTCTTTTGTGTGTTAACCTTTGTTTCTTAACCTTTTATTTCTTGCTTGTCTTCTTGGATTTCTTAGTTTTTTCATAATTAAATTCCTTTTGCAAAGCTTTTCTTATTTTTGGACCTTTTTATTGCTTTTATCCCTTGTTTCTTCTTGCACAATTCCGGCCTTGGTTACTTTGTGTGGTGTAGGTTCTCTTTGTGAGGTGATCCAATATCTTAGAAGTAGCCTTCTAGGTGGTGGAGACCCAAAGGGAGCTTGAAGTCTAGAGTGGTAGCCAAAAGAAAGGAGAGAAACACCTTGGGAGGTAGCTTTGATTTGGTTGTAATTTTTGGCTTTGTAATCTTTCTTTCTTTCTTCTTTTTTTTTTGTAACTCATGACCTTGTTAGGTGTCTTGGGGGATTCTTTGGTGCTCAATCCCATCTCCTAACAAGAACCTTTATTTCTTAGTAAATTTCGTTTTTTAGTTGGTTGGTTGGAGGAACCAAAGTTCTTCTAACTTAATCATTAGGCCGCATAGCTAGTTTATTTGCTTTCTTTAATTGTGATAGCTTAGTGTGTGTCAACTTTAATTTCAACTTTAGTTCCCTTTGAGAAATTTTGTTCAAGAGTGCCTAAGGTAAACTTTGGCTAGGAAAGGTTTGGTATTTAAGAAATCCATTGTGATTCACCTCCCTTTCCTGGAAGTGAACTTGGGTGTCTTTTGCCTCCTTAAATCTCTGAAGGAACTTTCTTTGAAATTTAGGTATTTGTTTGTTGCATTGCATATTTTTGAAAACTTTAAGGATGTCTAAGACTAATTCCTATGAAATTGGAAGTGACTCTAGTAAGGTTGTAAAACCCACTTTGAAAAATTTAGCAAAAGAGCTAAAGTCACTTAAGATTTGGCAAAGGCAAGAAACCCTTCTCAAAGAAAAAGAAAGAATTAAAAGAAAAGAGTATCTTGCTAAGTTGGAAGAAGAGCTTAGAATTCTTAATAAAAAACAAGAAAAAGTCCAAAAGGATTTAAGGAAGATAAAGAGAAGAAGAGAGGAAGACAAAAGAAAGAAGAAAGGACAAAGGGAGAAAGAGGAGCATGAAAAAAGAGAGAAAGAACAAAGAAAGAGAGAGGAGCAAGTAAGAAGAGAGAAAAAGGAGGAGAAAAGAAAAAGAGAGTATGAAGAGAAAAAGATAAAAGAATGGAATGAGAAAGAAAAGAGAGAAAAAGAAGAGATTGAGATAAAAGAAGAAGAGGAAGAGTTGCTAAAGCACCCTACCACTCCCACAATTAAGGTTGAGATTAAGATGATGAGGGGATTTTTCCAATCCTTAAACTTTTCTCAATACATCCAACCATCTTTCATAACTCCATTTTTTACTTTTGAAATTTCAACTTCTTTTTCACCTCCCACTATTTTTACCTCCTCAATTTTTTCCAAATCAAACTTTGAGTTGATGTTACCTCTTAGGATACAATTAACTCAAAGTAAACACAAACAATTTTGTGGAGTAGACCTTCAAAGCTTTCAAGTAAATTCTTTTAAAATTAGCATAAGGTCTTATTTAAATCATTCATCTAGATATATGTTGTTTGTTGCTCATAAGATTATTGGTTGAGTTTGATGACACTTGCATATGGATCTTTGATCCTGGTGGGAAGATACTCAAAATAACCAATAATAAGAAAAAGGTTTTTGTCATAAAAGAACAAGAAGATTTGAGGACAAATCCTTTTTAAGAGGGAGCGAATGATGGCATACCCCTTGCCATGACCTAGCACATTCATGAAGAATTGGAGACATCTATGAAAGATGGGCCTAGACTCTTTCTCTTGGACCATCTTAAGTCATCATGAAGATTTAGTAGAGTAAGAATAATTTTGGNCCTTGTATTTTGGGCCAAGTAGTCTAGATTTTATTTGGGCTTTGTATTTTGGGCTAAGTAGTCTAGATTTTATTTGGACTTGGTATTATGGGCCTAGTAGTGTAGGATTTCAATTAGGCCTTGTATTTTGGGCCAAGTAGAATAGGATTTTGACCAAACAAGTCAACAAAGGGTCAAGGCCCAAAGTTGACTATGCTTGGACCTCCATAATGGGTGTGTTGACCAAGGGGTCAACATTTTGGCTAAGCTTGGAGAACAAGGGAGAATAATTTCATGCTAGACATGTGGAAGCTTCCCATTGGAGAGTTTTCTTCCTAGTTAGTGGCCATGTGTCACTTTAGGAATGGAGAGTTTTTCCATAGGTAGTGGCCACATGTCACTCTCTCATTTGAGAGGNTTTTTGCCACTTGTCTCCCTCCTATTGGAGAGGATTTCTCTTTGCTCTCCAAGACAACCAAGGTGGCTCTTTTAGGTTAAAGTTTCAGCCCATTTTTGAGATACCTTAGCCTATAAATAGAGATGTTCTCCATCATGTAATCACCTTTGATTTAGAGTAAAGTTATGTTGTCATTTTTGTGCCATACTACTCTTTTAAGGTCATACTACGCTTAGAGCAACCCAAGTGGCCTCCTTTAGCTACCTTCCTCCAAGAGTTGGGCCAACTCTCTTAGAGAACCCTTAAACACATCTTCCCTCACCATACAACTCATCAAAAAAACCATGAATTATCAACACCTTTCACCACCACCAAATTCCGCAATCTTCATCCATGAACTTATGACTTAATTTGCTTCTAAATTTAGCTTGTCCTAGCTAGAGCATTTTATTTTTTACCATCAATAATCAACACAAGAGTTTGTAAAATGCAAACAATTATTACAACACTCTAGCGAAAATTTACGTGGTCAAACATAAATTTCAAAATTTACATCTAGTAGGAAGTCAAACATAAATATTGAACTTTTAATTATAATTTTGCCACCAATATTTTTTACACAAATTATATATTAGGTCATATAAACAGCTTTTTACATAAATTTTTTTCACTTAACTCTTTTCATATACCTTATCCAAATTTAATTAAACTCTTAATTCAATGTAAACATTTGTATTGAAATTTAGAATAGAATAGTTAGTTGAACTGGAATATCGATGAACCGGTTTAGCATTAGATCTATTCAAATCAAAGAACATGTTTTCAGTTGAATTGGACCAAAATCGATGGATTAATATATACAAAAAGAAAAAAAAAATAATTAAAAACCAAATTTTAACATTTTCCTTGAAAAATATTTTGAATAAAAAGTTTTTCATTAATTGCTATTTTGTCATTTTCATTAAAAATTATTAAAGAACTAATTTAGTTTTTGGATTTTCTTTTCAATTATAAATTCAAACTTGTTATTGTTAAAAAACACTTTTTTCTTATTGAACCCTAGACGTAAATATTATAGTATAATGTTTTATTTTTTATGTTATTAAATTAAAGATATTACATTTCTATAATATTATTTAACTATTACAAATTTACAATCATTTATTTTTATATCAAATTAGTCATAGTTCAATGACAGATTCAGCTTGAAAACGTAGTAACTTACAATAAACAGATAAAAATCTTTAACCATGAGTTTGAAAGCAATCTACACAACTTTTTCTTTGAAGAAACCAATTTAATTAAATAGAATGAAAGGAAAATGATAAGATACAATGTGGTACTATTATTTACACAGGACAGTACAACTGATTTTGAATCCTTAGTAGAATATTCATGCATCCTTACCTTCTTTACTCATGTTTACTATTTACAAGAACTAAATCCACCAAAGCTAATTATTTATGATATGAATTTGTCTGTTATTTACAAAGTCAACTGAAGAATCCCGAAGTAATAATATCCCACATTTTGGTGGAAATCAAGCCCTTACAACTCAAACTTCTCTACCTCTTCAACCATAACCAACGAAGTTAACAAAGCCTCCAGTGAGAAATGAAAGAATATTTCATGCCTATGAAAAGAAAGAAAATTGCATTTGGTTATTAGCAACCATAGCTCAATTACACATAAACAAGATTATTGTTCAGGAATATCATATATTTGGTCTATTCAGTAAATCAATTTAATCATGTCAAAAACTAATCGCTTGACAAATCTATATCAGAAATTAAAATATTACTACTACCTTCAATCA
The DNA here is from genome assembly GCF_000741045.1 of Vigna radiata var. radiata. Classification (NCBI taxonomy): domain Eukaryota; kingdom Viridiplantae; phylum Streptophyta; class Magnoliopsida; order Fabales; family Fabaceae; genus Vigna; species Vigna radiata. The sequence goes on along the minus strand of NC_028352.1, from coordinate 14,620,966 downwards.
AATTCCTCTCCTTTTTCGTCATGGTGATTCTCCAGTTTCAGACCTTTCTGTCACTATTTACAAACATGTGATGAACATCCATGTTTATGTGCTCCTTTCTATTATTTACAGTCTCTGGACTAGTATCTGATTTAAGGGTGTTATTGTTATTTACAAGACCCTCTGCTTCTGCTGGAATCAAACCATAATCCCACTCATTTCCTTCAACGCCACTTTTCAATTCAGCAAATCCACCAGAATTAGGCATACAACCAGGAAATCTACTACTGGGTGAAATCCTTCCCTTTTCAAACAACTTGGAATTTTGATGAAAAAATTGTTCATTTAACTTGTTATCCACAGCAGGAGTCCTGCAAGAAAATATTTTTTTCATTTACATAAATACAGTCTCCTTAAATGCAGAGAGCTATTGCAAAAATAAACAGAAGCCTTTGAAAGTGAGGAAATGTCATCACAACCTAATAATAAAAAAGAGCACGCAATATCCACAGCCCAAACCTTTTGGCTTACCTAATAATAACTAATTAGTAAATTAGTTAGTCATCAAACCTTGTATGTTGAAATTTTGAAGTCTGAATAAAGTCAAAAATCGGAACCAAGTCTTTCGACCTAGCTTCTATCACACGAGTCGGGATCTTTTCAATCTCAAACTCCCCTCCAGAAGCAGCTTCTTCATCCATCACCAAAGCAACCTCTTTAGCCAGTGAATGAAAATATATCTGGTCGGCAACAGAATCACATGTTTAAATGTCAAACTATCATGCATTATAATGTTTCCAAAACATTAAAAAATGCATTTTCCAGTTTTAAGATAACATACCTCAGTCTTTGCCCACAATTGAGTCTTTGCTTCATGCATTTGCAGTTCAGCTTCTGAAATATACAAATGATGTTCTTTCTCAGAACGTGGATTCGATTTCATGCATACATTCTTCATTTTAGGGCTGATGATACTATCCTTTACTTCATCAGAACATACTTTATTGATGTCTGAAACTCCATTCTCTCCATAAATGTCTATATTTTCTACCCCCTCTCTCCAACTATGTCTACAACTTATATTCCACTTCTTGATAGGCTCAATAACTACTTTCGCATCAGTCATAGGGGCAGACTCATGTGCAGGAATTACTCCAGAAACAACATCTGAATCTTGACAGTTAATTGTCTGCAGAGCATATTGTACCATTGAACCTGTGGATGTAAAGACTAACAGATGATACTTTTCCTTGGAATAGTTCCCATTAACACACAAGGTACTTCTGCCTTCTACGTTATAGAAAGAAGAAGCAATTGCCCCAGAAATGGAACTTAACCTAGTTGTCGCAGCTGCAGCTGCAGCGGCACCAGTTACAGTGCCTCTCCAGCCATTTGATCCATTCCTAATTCTGCTAACAACAGAGAGTGTGATAGGAGGACCAGCAGCACAGAGGCTCTGCTGTTTACAAATTTTTACAGCTGAATTACAAGGCCAATGAACTGCTTGATTAGGCATAACACTCAAACCATCTTTTTCAGTTAAACTATTGTCACATGATAGAATATTTACAGGTCCTCCTTGAGGATTTATAGCAAACAGATGGCTAGTTCCCCTTGAGGAACTAATCATAATCCACCTGCTATCAACACCAAAACTGATATCTTGAATAACCTGAAAAGTCAAATACAGATTTAGAAAACGTCTCCATTACTTAACGATGCATTTTGAAAATAAAAATGAGCATGTATTAATCCAAAGAAAGACTAGGCAGGAAAACTCACTGCATTTGTTATGCCACGTTGCAGCCTGTAGAGATGAACATAAGAAGAGCCAGCATCAGATGCTGACACTCTGTCATATCCAGGCATTATCTTATAAACATTAATGTTATGCCCCTGAACAGAAGCAGTCACTAAGATGGTGCCACTAGGATCAAAGCATAAAGCTGAAATGGGACTCTTGTGGGCCCGGAATTGAGCAATGACATTTTTACTGACAATATCTCTTACAATGACCTGAAACAGAAGAATAAGTTATGGTAGTAAAATAAAAATATTAACAGTACTAGCATCAGTTTCCATATTGTACAAGGGTAACCAAGACCAAAATAAACATGCAAGAATCCAACTTGAGATGATACACAATGTAAAACTCTTGAGCAATTGCAAAATTGTACTAGACTATTATTTCCAGAATCACAACTACGTTGGCAACTACATTTGAGCCAATAGTAAGGAAAGACCAGGTGTATACAGCCTAAGACAGGGAAGGTGCTATCATATGTATTTGGGTACAGAAGATAATCAAGCACAATATGTGCAGAGTTACAAGTAAATGAAAATTTATTATAAAGAACCATTATTACCATCCCAACACTTTCCACATCTGTTGAATGGCCATGGATGATTCCATTTCCTTTTGTGCTAGAATTCACAGATTGTACTGAGCCACTGTTATCTGGGAGAAGTTCTGAGCAGTAACTGGAAAGTTTCTTATACCCCATATCTCCAAGGTTCACAATCCCAGCGGCAAGATGCTTGCTAGACTCTTTGGCATAGTGTGCAACCAAGCTCCCATTTGAAGAAAAGCCAGGAAAGCTTGCAGACGGTGTTAAATGCTGTGGGCTGACACGCCCAGAAGAAGCTATTACAGTAGCGATTCCACTATAGGCCAGCCATCTTGGACCCACTGCCAGTGGTCCAAATCCAATGCCTCCAGAACCAGGACAACTCATGACTACAGGATTAGTATGTAAAATATACTCCCTTAATAAAGTTGTGGGAGAAAAACAGTGTATCTGCAAAATATAGATACCATTAAACATTAGAGTAAAACAAATTTAGAGGAACTTAATATAGATATGAGAAAGTGTACCTGAGTGGCTAGAGAAACAGCAACTACTCGAGAACTACATCTTATAGAATAAACAACTGATCTAAAGTTTAGTGTATGAACATATGATTGGGATCTCATAGAATAAAATTGAACAGTTGATGGCAGATAGTTTCCATTCACTTGGTCATGGTGGCTTAAAGTGCCCACGTTGCAAGTGCCAACCAACCCCTCTTGTATTTTGTCTCTCCCCACCAAAGAATCATCCACACATACTGCCAACAATGGGCGTTTGTCTGCAAACGTGTCCTCCAGTCTCTTCGATACAGTTGGACTAGGTACCATTCGCATAATAGAAACAGGACCATCGTGTTTGGAAACAAGGTCATAGAGATTATCTGAATCATCAACATCCCAAACCTGGAAGCCGGACCAATAGCCTAGAAGAAGTACTTGCCGAATGACTTCTCCCTGGCCCTCGAAGGTGTCAAACCCAGCCCAAATAACCTACACATATTAGGAAAACTGACAAGTGTTACCTCGGTCTTGACACTAAATTGAAATATGTAATAGAAGAGAAAAGAAAAAAGAAAGTAACAATTTTTTAATATTATAAGTAACGAAGCAAAGAGAAATCAGACCCAGAAGCATTAAAGGGCAGACGAAAAATCATTTATAGCCTATATCCATCCTAAACAAACACCCATTTAACGTAAGGAAATAAACAAGTAAATATTAGAATAGGAGGCATCATTTGTACAATGCAACAGCAAAAGATTAATTAAAAGGCCCAATAGTTCCGAAACATAAGGATACTGGATATATAATAAATTACATAAGAACATTAAATATATCATATAATACTACCAAACCAGCTTCATTTTTCTACTTTAGAAACTATCACATTAGAACTCATGGATGCATTTGATGGATGTTCAGGGACATTACACAGAACAGCATAATACATTAGTTGAGTCAAATGTATGGTATCTTATGACTGATGCACAGAACAGTAGAGTGAAACTCTTACAGCAATGTTATGTTACAAATAGACATTGCTGGAGTACAGATCTCACATCTGTAATGAGGTTTCTTAGGCACAATAGCTAATTTAGAATAAAGATTAGGCTTTTCCCTTCTAGTTGGTGTGTACCTCATGGTCCTCTATGCCAGCGGACTGTGCAGCTTAGATCCATTTGTGTTTTTTCCTCCATATTGGTCCACTTATCCGTTAGGGAGAATCCCTAGTCAACAAATTTGATTGTAATTTTTTTCTCCTTAATTAATTTCTTCTATTATAAAAAGGAAAAAATATCAAATATATACACCAATTGGATGCCACTTTCCAATAAATAAGCCACTCCTTGATAAGAAAATTCATAAAACATGAGTATCAAAAATGCACTTTATGCTTTTTTCTTAATAAAACCTATTCCAAATTTCATCTTTTAAAACATTTTGTTCGATGAGGGGTTGCTATGGAGAGAACATTGTAAGCATGCTCAAGAACTTCATAAACTAGAATACACGAGTAAGTGCACTCCTGTTGACCTGGTCGTGAGATAATGATGAAAACCTCGTTGCCATAAGAAATTGTACATATAGATCTTTCTTAAAAGAACGTACAACACACTTCCATATGTGAAAACCAGCATGCAACAAATTCAAGCAAATAATTACTAAAGGAACTGAAAAATAATCTTAGTCATCACTTATCGTATCTAAAGTACAAATATGTGTTCTCTACAGAGCAGGCTTCTACTTCAAAGAGTAAAACTCAAATGGTAAACAACTGAGGAGAAAATTAACAGAGTCGATTCTCACATTCAGGTGATTATATTTCAAAATATCTAAACCGTTAATTCTCCCATATTTAACTTCAAACTCTCTACTCTACACTTTGCACGTGACATGCGATCCTCCCAAGAATGAACGAACAGATTTACATCATTTTTACTACTCAACTTGAATTGCATAAACTATTAACTCATGTTTGAGAAAACCTAATCTAATTGGACAACATAGAATCAGCATTTGCATCAGCAACAAAAGCAAATAATTAATATTAATCTAACTACAATCCACAAATATCATAATCATAAACTTGATAATTAATCTGATTACAATACAACAAGCAAGCTGCAATTCATAAACTTGATAGCCATGATGAGCAAGCAAGTTACTATTTTCTAGTTCCACCAGTTATAACTCAAATATACATACCCGATCACGGTCAGTATCCCCATGCTTATCCAAAATCGACGATGCAAAGGAGGCAGCAGCTGACCGAGCGACGGTAGAAGCACCTGATGAAACAATCTTCAGGTAACCAGAGAAAGTACGAAAGGTGCTGGGAATAAAGCCATTGCGGTTGTTCTTGCTGTTGGTTTTGCCGCCACTACCAGCAGCAACACCTCCGTGAAGAAGGTGCTGTTGTTTCTGGTCATCATTTCTACTCATCCCCAAAACCAAAGAGATGAAAATAACAGCTATCCACAGACACAACAACAAAAGGGTCACCAGTGATTCTTCAAATCCACCCTTAAATTCAATCATCACACCCTTCTTCCACCATCAAGAACCAAAACAAAAACGATTTTTTGTTTCGAAAAAAATAAGGCAAAATTCAGTTTTTTTTTTTTTAACAGTTGAGGTCACATGTGTTCCCACATCCTTAACCTAGCCGAAACAATCTAAATCACAACCACCCCAAAACAAAACTTGCCTCCAAAATCTTTCCCCTCCTCCCGTTTTTTTCTCTCGAAACAAAAACACCGAAAAAACACAACGATGACAAGGGAAACGGTTCGGCAAGACAGAAATTGAAAAATTAAAATAAAAAAGAACAAATTTCAAAACTTATTCCTTTCTTCTAACTTTAATTGAAACCCACGAAAATATTAAAAACTAAAATTCCCGGGTTAAGTAACAAATTATGGACAATGATTATGATCATCACAAATGAAATAATAATACAAATAGTGGGAATATAATATGGAATTATTAGTATTAATTAATTAAAAAATATGAATGACTATTTACTTATAGTAGAGAAGATTGATTGAAAATTAAAGGAAAACAGAATTCGTTAATGAGATTTTAGGGTTTTGGAAAAGAAACCCGGAAATAGCCTGAAAACAGGAAGAGATCAGAGGGGAGATGAAAAAACAGAAAGGTAGAGAGAGAAAAACAGGATAACAAGGAGGCAAAATCAGATAAAAAAAAAATACATAATAAAAAGGAACTTCATTCATGGGTTTACGTGTGTGCCTCACTTTTTCTTTCTCCCTAATATCTCTGAACTTTTTCAATTATAAATATTTTTTTTATTTTAACGGTTAAACGATACAATAGTATTAAATTTACAATTTTATATTCTTGTAATACATATTTTAAATCTTACATAAATATTATTGATAAACAGGCATATACAAATTATTGGATTAATATAGTTTTATCAAATATAAAATAAAACTAAACCATAAATATAAGATCATCAATGTCATTAATAAAAGTAGGGTTTGAAAAAATATAAATAAACTAAAATGTTTTCAAATATAATATCAGAATCTGTATTTGAACAAACTTCCAAGACTTAAATTGAACTCAATTTAAGTTAATAAAAATTTATTACAACATACTTTTTTATTTCTTCTTTTTATTTATTTACACTTTAGATTATTGATTTAACAAAACATAAATTTATAAATGCTACAAAAATCCAAAATCTTTTCAATTTATAATTCGACAATTACTTTATTTGATTGCTGTAAAATTGTTCTATTTTTATAGAAAAATGTAATTCGATCTTTACCGTTGAAATTGAATTATTTCTTGTTATTTCGTAATATCTTTTATTTTTATTTTTCATTTTTGTTTTTAATATTCGTCTTCATTTTTTATTTTCAATTTCAATTTCAGTTACCATTGATTGGTTTTTTATCTTCAATTTTAATGTATTTTTTCTTTTCCTTTTTTTAGGTTTGGATTTCACTTTCTTCATTTCCATTTTTTTCTTTTATTGTTCTCTTTTGCTATTTGTTTTTGTTCAATGTCCCAAATCAATGAGAAATACCAATGCAGGTGGTGATGGTGGCCGATGTTATTGGCACCGTAAAAGTGACAAAAAAATTATTAAAAATAAGAAATAATTGAAAGGAATTATCTTTTTATTTTATTGATTAAATAATAAGATTTTTAAATAAGCATACAAAATAAAAATAAATAAATAAATAAATAAAATAAAAAAATTGAATGAATAAGCATACACAAATGTGAATTACCTTCTAAAATATAAGAAACCTAACCACTATTATCCCTACACTTCTCTTTATTCCCAAAAGAAAAAAGAAAAAAGAAAAAACTTATACATTAGTTTAAACCATTTAGACGTCCCTATTTTCGTTCCGTCCTCCCACTTTGGCCTCCTTCTTTTAAACTTTCCCAATTGAGTCCTCAGAACTGCTAATTTGAAACAATCTAGTCCCTGTCGTTAAAAATTGTTAACGGTCGTTTAAGTATTGATGACGTGGCATTAAAAATTAATTTTATATTAAAAATTATTAATGAATATTTGTGTAACCAGGATTTTAGAAGGGCAAAGTAGGAATAAGAAAGACTTTCTTCTTCCCTCTCGCTCCTGCGTCTCCAGATTTGGGGGTCTGACGTTTTGGTTCTTTGAATTGGAAATGCACAAAGTGGTTTCCCTTACACGTTGCATTGGGATTCTAGCTTGGAGGAGCGATAATTTCAGTGATTGCAGTTGGAGGAAATTGAATGCAAACGAAAAGATAAGGTAAAAAAAGAAGAAAAAGGAAGAGTAAAAGAGAAAATAAAGAGCTATCTCAATCTCGATGTCTGAGGAAGACGATGTTGATGCCTTAGGAATAACTTCAATCTCTTTCTGCAACATAACACACAACAAAGAACACAATCCTTCAAGAAACAATAAAACAAAACAAAAAGGTCCTTTTCAAAAAAACGAAACACAGATTAAAAAAAACATAGGAGAGGTTTATTCTTAGAGGAAGTTCTAAAGCAAAAAAAAAATCAATTTTAACTTCACACTCAAATGATTAAAACTATGTTTGAGACAACTTTAGATCCAAAATTAGTTTGCAGAGGAAACCCACCCTGTATTTAAAGTGTAGTTTATATGGCAATTCACAAATGCATCATTTCTTTCAATCAAAAACGCATTACCGAACTCTTATGGAAATTCTCCCATAAGCTGCTGTCAATAATCCTGTCCTTTATACGGCATCTCCTGTAAAAAAAAAAAAATATTGAAAGATTGAGTTTCCAAAATGCTAACCAGAGAACTTATCCTGGAAATATGCCAAGGAGTTAAGTTTGTTCATATCCAGATCAAATGTCTAAACGGTGAAGACCTGACGATGGTTCTGATCAGAGGAAAACGACGTCAGATTATTAGGAGAACGGATCTTAGAAACGCCAACGTCTACAACATCCTCGTCTTGTTCGTTACCGATGCTCTCTTCGGTGCTTTGGGAGTGAGAGCCTCTCTTCTGCTTGCTACTGTTCACCGAATCCCTAACCCCATCTCGATTCCTTCCTCTCTTATCTCGATTTCAGTGATTGTTGTGGTTGTAGATATCAGCATAACCTGAGATGACCATTGAAAATGTGGAGGAAGAGTAAACCCAGAAAAGCCAAAAACCCCCCAAATCTGGAGACGCAAGAGTGAGAACGTGGAGGAAGAAGAAAGTGTTTCTTATTCCCACTTTGCCCTTCTAAAATCTTGATTACATGAATATTCATTAAAATTTTTAATATAAAATTTATTTTTAAATTAGCAGTTAACGGCCGTTAACGATTTTTAACGCCAAGGACTGAATTGCTTCAAATTAGCCGTTCTGAGGACTCAATTGGGAAAGTTTAAAAGAAAGGGACCAAAGTGGGAGGATCGAACGAAAATAGGGACGCCTAAATGGTTTAAACCTTAGCTTAAACTAAAAATCTTCCATCCTACCCACTTTAAACATTTTTTTCCAGCTTCTAAAATGTACAGCTTTTGTAAACAAATTTGCAACTTGATCCTTACTTATGTGGTAAACAAGATTAATAACTTTGTCTTTTACTATATCTTTAAAAAATATACTTGACATCAATGTGTTTACTTCTTCAATGTAAAACATGATTTTTAAACAGTTTTATGGTTGAGTTATTATCACAATAAATGATTGTTGGTCCATGCTTGAAGTAAATTTCATCATGTATATTTCTCAACCAAATAGCTTGACATGCCCATGTTGTTGTAACTATTAACTTAGCCTCATCTGTTGATAAAGTGACAATTGGTTTCTTCTTTTAGCATCATGAGATGGTTGTTGAACCTATCATGAATACATACCATGTCATACTTTTTCTATCAAAAAGATCACCTGCATAATCACTATCTGTGAAACCAAACAAATATGACTTTTCACCGTTTCTATTGAATAAGCCATATTCAATGGTCCTTTCAAGTAAAGGAAAATTCTTTTTGCTACAAAAGATATATTTCTTCTTAATATTCCATGTATATGCTAATAATACTTACAATATTCATTATGTCTGGCCTGGTTGTTGTCAACTACATTAGACTGTTGAGATTGTTGACGACACAATATCTATATCACTCTGGTTTTTTATGATGACAACACATTTTTAATAACACATGTATTGTTATGTGTTACATTGTGTTACATGTTCCAAACTTTAATATTGATTGTTATCTTGATGAACATGTTTGTGTGAAATCTGATATATGAATGCATATTCACTGTTATGATATATGTGACATCTGTTGTGATTGCATTACATATGTTTTGGAAAAGGAAAACCAAATGCACTTTTATGAACTTACATTGTGTGGCATATCTACAAGTTGTAAGTCGACTTCATTATGGGGAAGTTGAGCATTGATTGAAAGTCAACTGTAATGAATGTGGAATTAATTTGTTTGACTGGACTGCTACTAATTTGACTTATCTGTTATAACTGTCATAGGACAGTCGACTGTATTAGTAGCATAATCCATTGCAAGAGCGTCTAATTTATAGAAATCTATAAATTGACAAGATCATATCATTCAGAGAACTTTTGGATAATCTAACATTTTCATATTTTGTTTCAGATTGTGTTGTCTGAGATTTAGAGCTCCAAGAACTCATCAAGAAGACGGTGGTGATCTTTCTTTGAAGAGTTTCTGAAAGAGGTTGATATTGCGCTTACTACTTGATCAGAATTTGCATAATTGAGGTGTATCTTGGTTAATCAAGACTTGTGTTTGCATTCTGTGGTGTTTGTTGGACCTGTTGTGACTACAGGGGTTGGAATCATGGAGTCTGGTACACTTTGAGGATTGTTCAAAGTGGGTTGCAGATTGCAGGAGAGGGGATATCTTGTTGCAAGTCATGTTGTGTGGTTTGCCTATATTTTGGTTCGAGAGTTAGAGAGGTGTTTTATATTTTTGACGTGGAGGTCTCTATAAAAGCCTTGTTGTAAAAACCTTGACCATTATAGTCCATTTGCTTCCTGGTATTGGAAGGACACTAGATGTAGGCATTGAGGCCGAACCAGTATAAAAGCCTGCTTTTGAGTTCTCTATCCCTACTTTTTATATTCAGTCGACTTTACATTTCACGTAGTCTACTTTGATTTTCCAATGCACACAAATTTCTATTACTTGCAATTCAAGAAAGTTTGTATTTTGTTAAAAAGATTGCGAAAAGACTTTGATTTTGAAAACCCACCAATTCACCCCCCCCCCTCTTGGTGTTAAAACGAAGCCTACCTATTTTCCAACAATTGGCACCAGAACTGGTTTTCATAGATATTTGAAAAACTAGTCGACTCTATTTTTCTTTGAATAGACTATATACCTGGGGATGACTTCAAATTTTCAAACTTTTGGTGAAGGATGCAACCATGAATGGTCCTTTTGTGCCTACTAAAACTGTTAATGGAAAAACTATTGAAAATTCTTTTACTGAATGGTCAACTGAGGAAAATATAAAACCACAGTTTGATGTTAAAGCTAGAAACATTATTGCCTTTACACTAACTGTGGATGAATTTTTCAGGATATCTCTATGCAAATCTACCAAAGAGATGTGGGATGTCTTGGAAGTCACGCATGAAGGCACTGATGAAGTAAAGAGAGTAAGGAAGAATTCTCTGATTCAAGAGTATGAACTTTTCCAAATGAAGGCTGAAGAGGCTATCTACGAAGTCCAGAAAAGATCACACACATTATTAATCATCTAATGGCCCTCGGCAAAGTGTTTAACAAAGAGGAAATCAACATAAAGATTTTGAAGAGTCTGGACAGAAATTGGCAACCAAAAGTCACTGCAATCTCATAATCCAAAGACCTTACAAGCATGAACATGGCTACCTTGTTTGGCAAGCTAAGGGAACACGAGTTAGAACTTGGAAGGTTAAAGGATGAAGAAGAAATTGAGGAAAAGAAGTCCATTGCTCTAAAAGCTACAAGTGGGAAATACTCAAAGTTAGAGGACTTAGATGTAGAGATGGACGACATGGAAATGATGACCATGATGGTAAGGAAGTTAAGTCAACTTATCAAAAATGATAGTCAACTTATTAACCATGCAGGTCACAATAAATCAAAGAAAAGCTTCAGATCAAACGTTGTCTAATGCTATGAATGTGGAAAGGAAGGACATATCAAGCCAGAATGTCCATAATTAAAGCCAAAGTAGAAAGGAAATAAAAGGTTCCCTCAAGACAAAGGCAGAAAACATAAAGGAGCCTAGATTGCTTGGGAGAATAGTGATTCTGACAGCTCAAGTGATGAAGATGCTGATCATGAGGAAGAATCCAACACATGCTATATGGCTGAAGCAACATGGGATGACTATGACAACGATGCAGATTTTGAGAATGAACCAATTGAAGTTAAGTATGATCTGTTGATTGAAGCATTTAAAGAAATCCATGCAAAAGCTATGCGACTACAATACAAGGTTAATCGACTAAACTCTGAGAGAATAGATTATGAACATAGAATTGATAACCTTGTATCTGAAAATGAGAAATTAGAAAAAGAATTTAATGATGCTTTGCTATGTGCTAAAGAGATTAAAATTGAGACTATTACAGTGGAAAAGGATTGTGATAAATGTCCTACTCATATTCAAAAAATTGATTACTTGACTAGCACGCTAGCCAAATTCACTAAAGGTAGAGACAATTTAAATGTTGTATTAAAGTCTTGTGATAGAGCTATATACAGACAAGGAATAGGTTATAAAGCTACGTCTAACAGAACCAATGCAAAGAAGTTTATTGATTTGAGCAAGACTGTCAAACATGCATGTTTTTACTACAATTGTGTTGGTCATAATGTTAGAAACTGCTATTATAAAACTATTGGTGTTCCTAAAGGACTGCATTTGTGGAAACCAAAGGAACAATTGACTAGAACTGACAATCAAGGACCCAAGTTAAAATGGGTACCTGCAACCAAAATGTAAGTTGTTTTGCAGGATACAAGTAGGTGCAGTAGGAACTCAAGGATGAACTACACTGGATATACCAAACATCTTGAGTGTCTACTATGGGTAATGTGTATCACTCTACTGTATCATGCATAAATTGATTGGTTGTTAATTCTTGATTGTGTGAATGATTGTTTGTATGCTTGAATAATTGATTTGTTTTGAAAAGCTAGTTTCACGATTTTTAGTCGACTGTATTATGAACTTATTCGACTATGTCTCTATATGTTAACACTCTGTTTTGAGTTTTATAAGTCATAGAGTATTCAACTGGGTTTTTAACTAATTCGACTAGAGTCTCTGTGATGAGTCAATATTTTCTTGACTTAACTTAGCTTATTGTGCTAGAATTAATCAGGGAATTGTGCTTAAATGTCTGGTATTTTTCCGTTTTTGCTAATTGTGCCTAATTTGACCG
>NC_028352.1:14602653-14606804 GCF_000741045.1 Vigna radiata var. radiata | reverse complement strand
TGCTTTTAGACAAGTTACGGTGATGTTATTTTACTTGTGCACATTACATCAAGCGAGGCAGCTATGGTTACTTTTCTTTCTTTTAGAAAAGATGCTCTGATTTCAATTGAGAATACCCTTTTACTACCGCACTTTGCATTGAATGTTTGACTGCGTTTTAAGCATGGTTTCTTTTATTATTATTTCAGCTGCAATATTTATTTTATTTAGTAGTTTAAGTGTTGCAATTTTACATTCTTGCTTATGTGCATTTTTGTTGACGCGTTGCTATTAAATATTAGAAGATGTATTTTGTTATTTATCAATTGAAATTGCTTTTTGAGTGTGTGAGGCAAGTTTTGCTTAATTTAATTGTGATGTTAGCTTAAGTTAGTCGGGTTGGTTATTAATAAATTTACTTTGTTTCCTTGAGATTTCATGGACTGCTCTTGTGTTTATTCTGCTCCGGCTGACATTCTATGAAATCTGGTTGTGTTCTTGCAATGGGTATACGCTTTGTTGCCCAGTTGGTGATTGTATCTTCGCTTAGTTGATCGATTTGTATAGAACACATAGGATGGAATAGGTGTATCGCGTTTTCTTAGTTCGCGATTATGATAGCATGGTTAACCTTCGCTTAGTCGGTTAACTGTGTTGGATTAGAGGCTAGAGTAGTTTATTCATGAGACTCTTGCACTTTAATTGTCTTAGTGCTGCTCTAATTTAGCTCAATATTTAATCTGTTGTGTCCCTGCGATTAGGTATACACTTAGTTGCCTAATCGGTGTTTAATCTTCGCTTAGTTGATTAGACTTTATGGTGCAGAACTGATTGGATTTGAGCATTGCATTCGCTTAGTTTGCAATTTTGAAGACCGAATTTGCCTTCTCTTAGTTGGGTGATTCGTGTCGGATTTGGATTAGAGTGGTGTGTACTTCTCGTTAATCTGTGATTTGAAGCATAGTGATTGAGTTAATGACCAACCGTTTTCACATTTCGTTTTTTACATTTCCTTTTACATTTCTGTTTGCATTCGTGTTTTAATTTAGTTCATTCTGCATTCACAAAACTCTTCACAAACCCCCCCACTTCGTGTTTGACCTTATTCTCGAACCACATTTTGGTCCTTGAGAGACAACCTATGAGTCACTTCCTAGTCTATACTGCATTCTTTATGCTCATAAAATTTGCATGGGGTGCGACACCCATCAAATTTTGGCGCCATTACCGGGGACCAACAGTTCAGTTTTAGGTCTTTTGTTGTGATTAATGTGTGTTATGTTTTGTCTTGTGTTGTGAGTGTGTTGTTCTGTTTTGTGTGTAGTGTTATATCTGTTGCATTTAGGTAGCTTTAGTTGCATATTTTCATTGCATTCTTCTTTTCCCTTTTTCTTTCTACATGTCTACCTATTTTGGTTATGTGGATACTATTTCTTCTGCCTGTGCCTATGAGTATGATTCTACTCCTGCATGTTACTTTGATTATGGTTCTCCTACTGATTTTTATGCTGAGAACAATATGACTCATCCTCTGACTCATGAGATTGCTCTTTGGGAGCCAGTTACACATTATGAGGATGATGATCATTGCGTTTTAACCACTGGACTGATACATTTGATGCCTAAGTTCCATGGTTTTGTAGGTGAATGCCCATTTGAACATTTGGAGAGGTTCCAACTCATTTGCTTTGTAATGAAACCTCCACATGTCCCGGATGATCGCATTTTCTTAAAGGCATTCCTGCATTTAGGAGAAGAAGCAGCATGGGAGTGGCTTATTCATCTTCCACCAGAATTCAGGGCCAATTGGGAAGATCTTACGCATTTGTTTTTGGACAAATTCTCCCCTACTAAGCATCATTTTGATTCATATAGCAACGATCCTGGGTGCAATGATCCTAACCTGGGATGGTATGGTACTTCATAGCTTTAATATTAAGAACCACCATTCCAGAATGCTTGTATGCCTCCACTAGTTCAGGACCTACAATAGCTGTAGTTTTATGAGCCTACCCAAGAAATTCCTCATCCTTCCACTACTTCTGAGCCTACATTTGAGGAGTTATTGAGGCAGATGGCCATGCAAAACATTTAGTTCATGCAAGAGACCAGAGCGTCAATTCAGAGTTTGAGCTATCAATTGGGGCAGATGGCCACTCAGTTCATTCAGGAGCAGTCTCAAGATTCAGAGTTACATTCTCAGACTGTTCAGAATCTGGAAAATGGTGTCAGTGTCGTAGACCTAGGAGATGGGAACCAGAGTCTTGTGCTCATTATGCCACCTACTTTCCTACCTTCCTATGACCCTACTCTTGCACCTGAGGAGATAGATCCTGATGAAAATTTTGAGGACCAGGCAGATATGAGCAGATATTCTAATCTTGGTGGACTTTATTCGTCTTCCATGACTGAAGGAGATTTACTGATGAATCCTCCCTTCCTTGATCCAGTTGTGGAAGACATGTCTCTTCTAGATCAGATCTGGCGGATGAAGTAGTTTCCCAGAAGCAATTACTACTTAGACCCAATGATGGAAAACACTTCTCTGTTGGTTCAAAATTTTCAACTGCCGCCCTAACTCAGGGGAGTCTTATTTTTCCTTTCTCCCCTTTTCCGCACTTGTATTGCACTTGTCCATGATCTGTTGACTATTCTGATTTCTGATCTTATGCTTGTGACATATTGAGAACACTGTGTAATTTAAGTGTGGTCTATTGGGGGAGATTTCTATTTTCTTTGTTAGTTTTTTTTTTGTTTTCTGAGTTAAATTTTTTGTTTTTTAGGTAGTTTATGTTTTGTCTTGTGTACAGTTTTGCATGTTTCTCTTGATTTCTGGACTTTGTTTAGGTTGTAAATGTGTCTTTCACTTCATTGATACTCTGATTTGTTTGAAATCCATGCTTCTCTTTGCTTGGAAAGGTGATTATGATGTTTGAGAGGTTGATTTGATTATGACAAATATCCTGTACGAGATTTGAGCCACTTGATATCCTTTCTTGTGTGTGATATGTGTCTTGATTGCTTGCACATATGCCTTGGCTTGACTCTTCTTGATACTTCTTGATTGATATGCATGTTTGGAAGTGATAAGGCAATTTTGTTCTTGAACCTCTCTAGCCAAATGAGCTTACCTTGTTTCGATCCCTTGATAACCCCTTTTGAGCCTATGTTTTCCCCATTTCTTTGTTTTGAAGCTCATACACTAGACCTAAGTGAAAAACCATGATTACCTTAACCTTAGGGAATTTTGGAGTTGTGGAAGTGTTTTGGGAACAAGTGTGGTCTCCCTGGGGATTCAGATGAATTGACTAGTTGGTTCCTCTTCTTGTTTTTGTTTTTGTAAATATGTTGTGTATCTTGTCTCTTGAAGTTGTGTTATGAAAAGAGAGATCAAAAAAAGAGACAAGATGAAAAAAAAAAAGAAAAAAAAAATACAGAAAAATGAGAAAAAGAATTGTGAATAATGGAGTCAAGAAGAGGATTGAATTAGAGGTTGGTGTGATTTGACTGTGTTTTCACTTGTTCCCCATTGCTCTTCTATTTCTTTTGTTTTGTAGATTCTCATCCATATTTATCCTCCCTTTTTCCTTGGCCCCATTGCATCCATAAAAGACCTTTTGATTTGAACATGCACATGTTTTTTAGTGTTGATATTAGAGGCTTGCAAAGTCTGTTTGTGTTTGCTTTCTTGAGAGCATTGAGTTGACATTGTTTACCTAGACACTTGAGAGAAACACTGATAGTGTGCATCTGTGAGGTTCTGTTACTTTTGATTCACCTCTTAAGCTGACTTATCATTTTGCCATGCTTGATATTGCTTGGATGA
This sequence comes from Vigna radiata var. radiata, assembly GCF_000741045.1. Classification (NCBI taxonomy): domain Eukaryota; kingdom Viridiplantae; phylum Streptophyta; class Magnoliopsida; order Fabales; family Fabaceae; genus Vigna; species Vigna radiata. The sequence continues at coordinate 14,602,999 of NC_028352.1, read as the reverse complement.
CTTCATGAGTATTTGCTTTCTTTGATTCTGTGTTGGATACTATCTACTTCCTTTCTTTCTCTAGATTTCTTGAGAATTGGGTAATTTTTTTTTTGTCGTTGTTACTTGTTAGTTTCTGTGTGTTGAGTCTGTGTCACTTCCTTGATGTCCTCTGAACTATTCCCTGATTTGCGTCTTGATTTTGCCCAGGAGTGCAAAAGACAAAGTGTGGTCTATTTTGATGAGTCAATATTTTCTTGACTTGACTTAGTTTATTGTGCTAGAATTAATCAGGGAATTGTGCTTAAATGTCTGGTATTTTTCCGTTTTTGCTAATTGTGCCTAATTTGACCGGAAATTCTAATTT
>NC_028352.1:14592002-14601263 GCF_000741045.1 Vigna radiata var. radiata | reverse complement strand
TGCTTTTAGACAAGTTACGGTGATGTTATTTTACTTGTGCACATTACATCAAGCGAGGCAGCTATGGTTACTTTTCTTTCTTTTAGAAAAGATGCGCTGATTTCAATTGAGAATACCCTTTTACTCCCGCACTTTGCATTGAATGTTTGACTGCGTTTTAAGCATGGTTTCTTTTATTATTATTTTAGTTGCAATATTTATTTTATTTAGTAGTTTAAGTGATGCAATTTTACATTCTTCCTTATGTGCATTTTTGTTGACGCGTATCTAGTAAATATCAAAAGATGTATTTTGTGATTTATCAATTGAAATTGCTTTTTGAGTGTGTGACGCGAGTGTTGCTTAATTTAATTGTGATGTTAGCTTAAGTTAGTCGGGTTGGTCATTAATAAATTTACTTTGTTTCCTTGAGATTTCTTAGAATGTTCTTGTGTTTATTCTGCTCCGCTTGACATTCTATGAAATTTGACTGTGTTCTCGCAATGGGTATACGCTTAGTTGCCCAGTTGGTGATTCTATCTTCGCTTAGTTGATCGATCTGTATAGAACACATAGAATGGAATAGGTGTATTGCGTTCCCTTAGTTCGCGATTATGATAGCATGGTTAACCTTCGCTTAGTCGGTTAACTGTGTTGGGTTAGAAGCTAGAGTAGTTTATTCATGAGACTCTTGCACTCACCCACACACTTATTCATCACTTACTTATAACACAATCCATTACTCCTTCTTCTTTCCTAAGGTGAGGAACATATGACTTTTTTTCATTTTTTTCATTTGGCAATTACTGGAAACAAGAAAAATTGTCTTAAGGCTCAAAGGGGTTTCCAATGGATTAATGTTAAGGTAAGTTTATTTGGCCAAGTAGCTAAAACAAGAAATGCCTCAATCATATCAAATCATGTTCACCTCAGTTGCAAATCAAGCTAAATATTAGAGTATCATCAAAACATGGGCAAATCACTCAAGAAAAATAGGTATGGCACATGATGGTCCATCCTTATCATTAGGCTCAAAACACACATGGTTCAAATTTCTTTCACTAAAGATTTAATTAAGAAATTCTCAAGTCAACTCAATCAGCAAATCATATAAGCAATCCACTCATATCAACATACTCTCTCATCCCAGATACTGATTTAAACTCTCAAATCCATTGCGAATATTTATTAAAGAAAGAAAAGAACAAAAAATAATGAACTAGGGAACAAATTTTTTTTTCCCACACCCCCGCACTTAAACTATGCATTATCCTCAATGTATGCCTTTTATGTAAAATGCAGAGAAAAAGTATGAGGGAACTTACCTCCTTCATGGTGGAAGGAATGCTAGCAGGACTTTGTCGGAAAAGTCATCCTGGATCGGAATGTTAACTTTTCCCTTTTCAATCCTACTAAGATGGTCAACTACAAAATTATGTGCCCCACTTCTGTCTTGAATAGGAGACAACTTGTCCTTCTCATCCTTGACCATTGTGATTCCACCTTTCTTGGGAACCACATGTATAGGGCCCACCTAAATGCTGTCAGAATTGTGGTATATAATACCTGCTTGTAGCAGCTTGAAGTCCTTTTTCTTTACAACCCCCATCAGTTGAGAATTCAGTCTTCCTTGAGGTTGTTTCACTGGTTTAGCATCCTCCTCCAAAAGTATTCTATGCATGCAAAAAGAAGGGCTAATGCTAGGAATATCTGTTAAAATCTAGCCTATCGCTTCCTTGTGGTCTTTGATAACTTGCAATAGTTGTTTTTCCTGCTCATCAGTAAGCAATGCAAATATAATAAAAGGGAGTTTCCTATCCCTCTCAAGATAAGCATATTTCAAATGCGATGGTAAAGGTTCCAACTCCAAAATGGGTAGTTGTACCACAGATGGCAATATCTTACTGCCTAAGGTAATCTCAACCACTTCAACATCACACTCGGACGCCACAAAGGTATCATCTATTGACACCGCGTCCTCAATATCACCTGTTTTGCATTCTCCTTTTTTGTCCAAAATAAGCCACGACATATTTGAAAAAGAAAAGTCCCAAGTTGAAAATATGTATGAGAAACTAAAAGAAACATTGTTTATGATAACGGTCTAAAAACCATTATTTTCATGCTTAAATATGATATCAAAACACACCCTTTGTGGCTTAGAATGAGCTTAAAATCAAGTAAAACACCTAGTTGAGTCATGTGAGAGTCAAAAGTTGGTTTTAGAGATATTATGCTTGTTTTTGCATTGTTTTGCAGGGTTTTGATGTGAGTTGAAGATGGAACTGAAGCAAGGTGGACTTAGACTCATGAAAGAAGAGGAAAAATGATGAAAAAAAGAGTCAAGTGAACCGCTCAGCGGCCAAATCCAACGCTTAGCGTCTATAGCGATTGGAGGCAAATCGCTGAGCGGTGATATTGACCGCTGAGCGGTGACGCGATTAAGGGGAAACCGCTGAGCGGTTAAATTTGACGCTGAGCGGTTGTCTACTGGGCTTGGGCTTAAATTTTGTTACTTTTTTGGTCTATAAATAGCCCCAATGCGATTCAAATTGTAATCTTTTGGCAGACAGAGACGTCCAAAGCTGTTCTACACACCTTGGAGGAGGTTCCTTGGATGCTTAGGCTCCAATCTACCAAATTTAGGGTTTATTCTTCCATTCTTTCATTATATTTCATCTAGTTTCACCATGTCAATGGTGAACTAAACCCTTTGTTGTTGGGAACAATGTAATCTTTTGAAACTCTCTTATTTCAAAATTCTTATTTTCTTTATATGCTTGCATATGCTTATATTATCAATTGTTGGGTTCCTTACCTTTGCTTAATGCTTTTATCGTTTAACTCATTCGGTAAATATTGTTTGTCTTTATTGATACGGAGACGTACAGTAATGTCATGAACTGGGGGGAATTCCTTGATTAAGCTAATACCGCCTAGAGATAGGGGTAGGACAATCAATTGTATTTTGCTTCCGTTTATCATGCATTGCTAGTTATTAGGGGAGGCTAGAGATAGCAAGCCAGTAATTAGTAATAGGCTCTTTTCACCAAGAGATTGGGTTTAGGGTAGACTAAGAAAGTTTGCATGACAATATGATAATAAAGCAAATTAAATAAGAAGAGTAGATATAATAGGGTGGTTAAGATCAAATTGTAAACCCCAACAATTCCATTCATCCATAGTTTCTTCTAGCCAATTGATTCACTACATTTTGCATGTTTATTTTTATTTTGCATTCAACACTTCAATTTAATTCTTTTCCAAGTCTTATGCGATCTCTTTACACGAAAGTTAAGGCCTAAGAGTCTTTTGGGAAACGATACTCGGACTTATCCATTTTATATTACTTGATAACGATCTGGTACACTTGCCAGGGACTTAACATTTTACAACATCACTTGATAAGTCAATACAAACCAAAGAATGATCTTTAATCGGGTGTTTCCCAGATTCCAACACGTTGAAGCGCACTTTCTCATCTCCTATCTCCATCGTCAATGATCCTGCATGCACATCTATCTTGGTTCGTGCTGTCATCATGAATGGTCTTCCCAAGATAATAGTTGTTGGACTGATTCCATCATCATCCTTCATGTCCAAGATATAGAAATCTGCAGGAAAAATTAACTTGTCTACTTGGACAAGCACGTCCTCAAGCACACCTATAGGGTTAACTGTGATATGGTTGGCCAGTTGAATGACCACACCAGTAGTCTTAAGGGGTCCCAGAGATAGAGAAGTAAACACTGATAAAGGCATTACATTAATGGAAGCCCCTAAATCTAGCATGACATTGTCAAACTTTGAATTTCCAATCACACAAGGAATAGAAAACATACCTGGATCCTTGCATTTTCGCGGTATTTCAATATGCTTCTTAATCATGCTAGACACGTTTCTTCCCAAATTCACAACCTCATTATCCCTAAAACGCCTTCTATTTTTGCAAATTTCTTTCAAAAACTTGGCGTATTTAGGAATTTGCTTCACAAAATCAAGCAAGGGAATATTGATCTCCACCTTTTTGAAAGTATTCAAGATCTCTTGGTCTAATTCCTCCATTTTTTTGTTTCTCGGCTTCAACCGATTGGGATATGGAGGAGGTAGAGAATAAGATGAAGAATAATTTTTAGAAGAGGAATTAGAGGATACTAACCTGGATTTTTAAGTGGTAGTCTCAAGTGATGGTTCATTTGGTCCTCCATTGTCATCAATTTATGCTTCTTCTTTCTCCTTATCTTCATCCTTTTGGGCTACTTTAGGACCTTCTACTTGCTTACCCGTTCTTAAAGTAATAACACTTACATTTTGCGGATTGATCACTATTTGTGCAGGCAGCTTATTTGACTCCTTAGCCTCTAACTTTTCCACCCTTTGAGTCAAATCTACAATTGATTTCTTGATTTCTGAATTTTTCTCAAGCATTATTTTCATAATCTTAGAGTGACATTTCAGGTTGAGGTTGATGCCTTTGTTGACGTGGAACATAAGGTTTCCAGTTTTGCTGATACTTATTTGAGGATTGTCAACACCCAATTTTGTCTGGATAACTAAATAATAGGACTTGCTTTTTTTTTGTTATTTTATTTTTATTTTTTCATTTTTTTATTTTGTTTTACTATTTGGTATTTGATTTAGCTTTCTTTATTATTATTTAATTTGATTTAATTTTTTATATTCATTTTGAAAAAAGGGACAAAAAAAAGAAAAGAAAAGGAAAAAAAGAAAAGCAAAAAGTAAAAGAAAAAAAAATAAAAATAAAAATTAAAAAAAAAAAGAAAAACAAAAGGAAAAAGAAAAACAAAAGGAAATAAGGAAGAAGGAAAAAAAGAAAAAAAAAGGGGGGTGCACGTGAATAAAATGGGAGAGGTGTTGCATGTGATGAATTGGATTTGAGTTCCTTGGAAAAATGCCCATAACCAATTAATATTAATGCATGACAGATCACTTTAGAATATTTTTGAAATTTTGTTTTATTTGGTAATAATTTGAATCAACATTACGACAATAATTACAAGCAATAATTAAAAATAATATATTAATTGCTGCATTCAGTTTATTCCTAAAAAGAAAAATATGATTTCCTTGTAAATGGACAATTTTCTGACAATTATTTATTTTTCTCCCTTTTTTTGCTAATTGACAATTAATTCGCCATTAAGGCAAGATCACAATAATATTACAAATGTGTGTATATAAATATGACCTTGTAAACAAGAAGGAGGGAGAGAATTTAACCTCTGGAAGAGAGCATAAGGGAATAGAAAAAAAAAAAGAGAAAGAGAAAATTCAATTTCAATAAGAGAACGTAAGGAAACGGAAAGAAAAGGGTTTCGGTTGCGTGCACCCTGGTTTTCTCTACACCTATACTTTTGTCTTATTTCATGATTTTTTTTTATTATTTGGTTATCAGATTTTTATTCCATACAACCCCCTGTAGTTTTATATCCTCACATTCCGTGTTTTTTGTAATTCTGTTTATAAGTTTGTTTCATTACTTTTAGAGATTCTTACGACATCTTTCTTTTTAACAATTAAATATGGTTTTTAGTTTGTTCTTATTTTATTATTCTTTAAATATTTCTTAAATTAAAAAAGATAAATCTTAAAAATATAAAAAAATAGTTTCTAGTATATTTTGTTCTTTAATTCTTAATATATTTTTTTAGCTGTAATTTATTTTTTATCTTCATATCTTTCCTAAAAAAAATATATACGTAAATAGTATCAATATTTTTATTCTATATGCATTTATTATTTTAAGTTTTGTTTTAAACATGCACGTAAGTACTATTTTCATACTATAAAAATTACGAAAATGAAAACGTAAAAAAAATATATAAAGTATAAAAAAAATAATAAAAATATTTTTTAAAGGTTAAAGTACATGTGTGATTGCACGCATCATCCTTGTGCTAAAACCTTTTCTTCTTTTCTCTAAAAAATAATAAAAAATATAATTTAAAGGTTAAAGCACATGTGCGTATCGTCCTTGTGCTATAGAACCTTTTCGTCTTTCATAAAAAATAATTAAAAAATATTTTTTAAAGGTTTAAGCACGTGTGTGATCGCACGCATCGTCCTCGTGCTAAGACCTTTTCCCCTTTCATAAAAATAAAATAAAAATGTTTTAAAGGTTTAAGCATGTGTGTGATCGCACGCATTGTCCTCGTGCTATGACCTCTTCCCTTTTTATAAAAAAAAAATATGGTTTAAAGGTTTAAGCATGTGTGTGATCGCACACGTCATCCTCGTGCTAAGAACCTTTTCCCTTTTTTTTATATCAAATACCGAAATAAATATTTTCAAATAGCAAACATTCTCTCAGCTAGAACTACGTAACCCTGATTTCTCATTTTAGTGAGAATACGTAGGAGCAAGGTCAATCCTTGTCGGGCTCAAAAAACTAAAAAATATTTTTGTTTCTTTAGATTTTCGTTTTTTGGGATAGTTAAACATTTTGTAAACCACATCACATTCGCGTATTTAATTAAAGGTATTGCCTTCGGGCAGACATTGTAGGGTGCTAATACCTTCCCTACACGTAACCGACTCCCGAACCCCATCTTTGGTTTTCGTGGACCGTGCTTTATCATTTTATGGTTTTTCTGTAGTTTTCCAGAATAAACTATGGTGGCGGCTCCAAAAAAATTTTTTCAAAATCGTTTATTTTCTTTTTGGGTCATTGTCCCGTCGCGATTTCGGTTGCGACAGATGACGACTCTACTGGGGATATTAGAGAGTCGAGCCATTTAATTAAATACGCGAATTTAATGTGGTTTTGCTTTATGTTTTTCTTCCTTTTTTTTTCTTTGTCGTGTTTGTTTATTCGTATCTATGTTTGATGTTTGAAATAAATGCATGTGACTTGCTTGAACCCTAGGCTAGAAAACATGTTATATCTGCCTGGGAAAATTTTCTGGTTGTTTTGCAGGTGAGGGTTTGGGTGCATTGCATTCTCCCTTCACACACACACTTTGTGCATCTTTTGAGTGATGCCCTATACCCGGGTCTGAGTGTAACTTAGAATTAGAGGAGTTGTGTAGCGGTGTCACTCTGGGATGTACTTCCTGTCTGGCTATCGTGAGAACTCCAACTAGAGTCTGTCCTCTTCACTTGTGTCTTCACACCTAGTTGATTACTCGACTGTTGTGGAGATGTTGTGGAGGGGGCCATGGCTCTAGTGACCATTAATCCTTAGGCTCAGGGAATCATCCTTGTGAGATTGCATATACTTGACCTTGAATCTTAAGTGTCGAACCTCCATAGGGGCACAAAGGGAGATGTGTGCAGTCTTCTAACTCTCATTTTCACTTGATAAAATCATGCATCTTGTGCATATCTTGAGTCACTTGTCTTTCTTGCGAATCGTCAAACTCATTTTTTTAAAAAAATAACCAAAAAAGTGATAAATCAAAAACAAAAGTTGCAGTGTCAGACTTTTCTGAGGTCAAATATTTAATCAAAAATAACAATTTGACATTTTTCTCAAGTCGGTTGTGCACATCTTGCTTGAAGACCTGCACCCTTCGCTTTTCCAAAACAAAGAATCTTTCCCAACAAACATTGTCACTACCCTCAGTTACAAAGTAAACCTTTACACAGGGGTAGATTGGCCTAACCAAAAGTTTTCTCGCTTGCGGTAGTAGGATGACCCCTAAATCCATTGAGACAAAAGAAAAAAAAAACATTCCACTAGATTGAAAACCTGAAAGGACAGTCTAAAAAAAACAAAAAAAATGAAAAAAAAAACGATTTATGTTGAGGTCATCTAGTCGCAAAGTTAATCTTTTGAAAATAAAGCAATCAAAGTTCAAAATGATGTGTGACCTTCTTTTCTTTATCTAAAAAGCAAAAAATATATATCCATTGTCACCCCGTTTGAGCCAAAAATAAATTCTTTTTCAAAATCATCCCCAAGCAAGGGTTGTCATCAAGTATGAGTCAACTCATGATGCAAATGAAGAGCACTCAATGATCGTATAAGGAGAATTCATCAAGAAGAGTGAATAAAAAAAACAAAACAAAAAAAATAAAAAGAAATCACAAAGAAGCAAGGAAAGTGCTCAAAAAGCCAAAGAATGGATGCAATGTCTAGATGATAACCCTTGTTTCAAAAAAAAAATAACGAACAAACATTCATTTGGGCCTTTATATCTTTTCTTTCAATACCTTTTAGCCCCTAGCCATATTACAAGCCTAATAAAGTCCACGCAGATTGAATAATGATTGCTCAAATTTTTATAAAGCTTAATTTTGCGATAAGGCAAAATGACTTTCAATATGTCATAAAAAAAAGTTGAAAACTAATGAATATAAAAAGAAAAGTAATGTCTCAGGAAGAGGGGATCTCCCTGCCAACTAGCAAGAAGCACGCAGAAGAAAATCAAACCAGTTGGGGGCCATCCATTCAGCCTATCCTTGTCATGCCACTACCTTTTCCAAACAGAACCCCAGGCCAAAGAAAACTGGGGCAACTTTGTGAGTCTCACACGAGTTTTTCATCAATCCATAACCTCAAAACTGGGGCAGCTTCGCAAATCTCATTTGAAATTTCACCCTAATTTCCATACCCCGACTCATTTTCCAAAACATCAAGTTGGGGCACCCTTTGTGTATCTCGTGTTTCATCCTGACATTCTCATATCACATCTCCTTTAAGGATTATATGAGGAATGACTTGTCCATACAACTATCCCATTCTCCTCTAAACCTTTCTAAACATCTCTCGTCTTTTCACCTACCAGTTCAAGCATGTGTACACTAATGTCTCGAAAGAGAAAGTCAAAATGCAATAATCTCAAATTTAGATCTCGGATGTATGACATTACTCAGTTTTCACAAAACATTGAAAATAAAGCCTAGTTTGATGATTGCAAGTAAGATGACTGACTCAAGCAAAGAGAAATGCAAAAAAACAAAGCAAATGTTTTTCATCAATTCATAAAAAGCAATTTTTTCAGATCGAAACCCTCTTCACTCATATCAATGGTTGTCGAATCCTTCTTCAAAAATACAACAAGAACGACATCAAGATTTTAACAGTTTGCAATGAAGGGTTTCGATACCTTGTTGTCTTTTCAAAAATCAAATTTCTATCAAAATTACAAAAAAAATTTCACGAAATCATGAATTTCAAGAATTTCAAAATTCCTAAGCCTAGTTTCTACACTGGCCCCTAAGCCTAGTTTCACCTGGCCCCTAAGCCCAGTTTCACCTGGCCTATAAGCCCAGTTTTCACATTGGCCCCTAAGCCCAGTTTCACCTGGCCCATAAGCC
>NC_028352.1:14591358-14591994 GCF_000741045.1 Vigna radiata var. radiata | reverse complement strand
ACACTGGCCCCTAAGCCCAGTTTCACCTGTCCTAAAAGCCCAATTTTCACACTGGCCCCTAAGCCCAGTTTCACCTGGCCCATAAGCCTAGTTTCACTTGGCCCTTAAGCCCAGTTTCCACACTGGCCCATAAGCCCAGGTTCCACACTGGCCCATAAGCCCAGTTTCACCTGGCCCACAAAAGCCCAGTTTTGTCTGGCACCCAAAGCCCAGTTCATCTGGCACCTTAAGCTCAAGTTTTTCTTTTTGTTTCGGCCGTCTGCTTCGCAATGGTCAAATTTAAGTTTCTGTTATGTGAGTTTGGCCCTCTGCTAGGCAATGGTCAAATCCAGGTTTTAATTTTTGCTATCGGCCCTCTGCTTCGCAATGGTTGGATTTAAGTTTTTGTTCTGTGAGTTTGGCCCTCTGCTAGGCAATGGTCAAATCCAGGTTTTAATTTTTTACTATCTGCCCTCTACTTAGCAATGGTCAGATTTAAGTTTTTGTTCTGTGAGTTTGGCCCTCTACTACGCAATGGTCAAATCCAGGTTTTAATTTTTGCTATCGGCCCTCTGCTTCGCAATGGTCAAATTTAAGTTTTTCTTCTACGATTTTGGCCCTCTGCAAGGCAATGGTCAAATCCAAGTTTTAATTTTG
>NC_028352.1:14570401-14591223 GCF_000741045.1 Vigna radiata var. radiata | reverse complement strand
CTTCTGCGATTTTGGCCCTCTGCAAGGCAATGGTCAAATCCAGGTTTTAATTTTGTTATCGGCCCTCTGCTTCGCAATTGTCAAATTTTAGTTTTTCTTCTATGAGTTTGGCCCTCTGCAAGGTAATGGTCCAATCCTGGTTTTAATTTTGTTATCGGCCCTCTTCTAGGAAATGGTCAAATCCAAGGTTTAATTTTTGCTATCGGTCCTCTGCTTGGCAATGGTTGAATTTAAGTTTCTGTTCTGTGAGTTTGGCCCTCTGCTAGGCAATGGTCAAATCCAGGTTTTAATTTTTGCTATCGACCCTCTGCTTGGCAATGGTCGGGCTTTCTTTTGTTGCAATTTCACCTTTTCCATGAATTTGTTTATTATATGTTTGAATCAATTTTCATCCTTTTATTTCTTTTTGAAACCCGGACAAAATTAGTGTTTCTATCTTTACTTAGCTTTTACTTAGATAATACAAAAATATCAAATTTTCATATTATCCACTAATATCTAAGTAAAGAGGGGCAACTGTCAACACCCAATTTCGTCCGGGTGACTAAATAATAGGACTTGTTTTTTTTTGTGTTATTTTATTTTTATTTTTTCATTTTTTTATTTTGGTTTTACTATTTGGTATTTGATTTAGCTTTCTTTATTATTATTTAATTTGATTTAATTTTTTATATTCATTTTGAAAAAAAGGGACAATAAAAAATGAAAAAAAAAGAAAAGAAAAGGAAAAAAGAAAAGCAAAAAGTAAAAGAAAAAAATAAAAATAAAAATTAAAAAAAAAGAAAAAAAAGAAAAAGAAAAAAAGAAGGAAATAAGGAAGAAGGAAAAAAAGAAAAAAAAAGGGGGTGCACGTGAATAAAATGGGAGAGGTGCTGCATGTGATGAATTGGATTTGAGTTCCTTGGAAAAATGCCCATAAGCAATTAATATTAATGCATGACATATCACTTTAGAATATTTTTGAAATTTTGTTTTATTTGGTAATAATTTGAATCAACATTACGACAATAATTACAAGCAATAATTAAAAATAATAGATTGATTGTTGCATTCAGTTTATTCCTAAAAAGAAAAATATGATTTCCTTGTAAATGGACAATTTTCTGACAATTATTTATTTTTCTCCCTATTTTGCTAATTGACAATTAATTCGCCATTAAGGCAAGATCACAATAATATTACAAATGTGTGTATATAAATATGCACCTTGTAAACAAGAAGGGGGGAGAGAATTTAACCTCGGGAAGAGAGCATAAGGGAACAGAAAAATAAGAGAAAGAGAAAATTCAATTTCAAGAAGAGAACGTAAGGGAATGGAAAGAAAAGGGCTTCGGTTGCATGCACCCTGGTTTTCTCTACACCTATACTTTTGTCTTATTTCATGATTTTTTTTATTATTTGATTATCAGGTTTTTATTGCATACAACCCCCTGTAGTTTTATATCCTCACATTCCGTGTTTTTTGTAATTCTGTTTATAAGTTTGTTTCATTACTTTTAGAGATTCTTATGACATCTTTCTTTCTAACAATTAAATATGGTTTTTAGTTTGTTCTTGTTTTATTATTCTTTAAATATTTCTTAAATGAAAAAAGATAAATCTTAAAAATATAAAAAAATAGTTTCTAGTGAGAATACGTAGGAGCAAGGTCAATCCTTGTTGGGCTCAAAAAACTAAAAAGTATTTTTGTTTCTTTAGATTGTCGTTTTTTGGGATAGTTAAACATTTTGTGAACCACATCACAATCGCGTATTTAATTAAAGGTATTGCCTTCGGGCAGGCGTTGTAGGGTGCTAATACCTTCCCTACACGTAACCGACTTTCGAACCCCATCTTTGGTTTTCGTGGACCGTGCTTTATCATTTTATGGTTTTTCTGTAGTTTTCTAGAATAAACTATGGTGGCGGCTCCAAAAATTTTTTCAAAATCGTTTGTTTTCTTTTCGGATTGTCGTCCCGTCGCGATTTCGGTTGCGACAAGGATGAATCATGATAATTCTGATATGGTTTGTTTCCTCCTAACGTGTTTGCAGCAAAAGCATGAGATGAGTTTTCCATAGTAGTTTCCATCAAGCTAGGACATTCATCAGTGTAGTGATCAGTTGAAATGCAAATTCCACATTTCTTAGCAATTTGTGGAGTGGAGGGTTTAAACAAACTTGCAATCTTGTCGAGTTTGCTTTCTAACTTATTCAATCATTCATTTATCCTCGTTCCATCAACTACACCATTTTCAATTTCATGTACTCCTTTCAACAAAGTCACTGAATTTTCTCTTGTTCCATATTGTTGATTGTCTACTGCCTTCCGTTCTATTAGATCTATCCCATCATCTGGTGACCTGTCTAAGAAAGATCTGCCGCTTGCAGCATCTGCCCATGACCTATTAGTTGGACTTAACCCTTCATAAAAGCTTAGAATAAAGTCTGTCATTAGGATCTGAGGGCATGAAGCACATAGTTTCTTGAATCTTTCCTAATATTCACTAAGATTCTCTCTATCTCCCTGTCTTATATCTTGTATTTCTCTATTGATGGCAGATAATCTGGATGCAGGGAAATACTTTTCAAGAAAAAGTCTTTCAATTGTTTCCCAATTTGTAATTCGTGTAGAGAGATAATACCACCAATCTTGAGCTTCTCCTTGAAGAGTAAAAGGAAAAACTCTCATCTTAAGGTTCTCTATTGTGATCCTGGGAGATCTAAAATTTTCGCACAACATGTTGAATTGTCTCAAGTGTTTGTGTGGATTCTACCTTGATAACCCATTGAACTTCGGTAAGGCATTTAGTAGGTCAGGTCTCAACTCCCACTCCGCATTAGGGTATTCAATGTTACTTCGGGTAACTGTATTGTGGGAGGTGGCTAGTTGTCTAATGGTTCTCTGTGCCATTCTGTTTGGGTTAGGATCATGTAAGGGATTAGGTGGTATGTTTGTGACTGGGGATATTAAAGGTGGTATGACTTCAGATGTAGCCAGTGTTCCCTTAGTGGAACACACAAATTCCAAACTTGTTTGCACCTTACGCAAACTCCTCTCAACTTCCGGGTTAATTTAATAGAATTCTCTCGAGTTAGCTATGGTCATGCACTAAGAGTCTGCTTGAAATTGTTCCTCTGTTTTTGACTTCTTTTTCTTTTTTTTTTTGTCTTTTGTTCTTGCTTTAGAGAAAGATTTCAAATAAGAGATAAAAGAGAGGTTTTGTTTGGGTCCACTCCCAAGAAAGAGAGGTGCGTCACAATGGACAACTTAAGTACCAAGTCTTTCCTAGCCAGAGTATATTCAAACTAGCCTCAAATATTTCTCAAGAGAAATTCTTAATTTAAGTAAGAACAAAGATTTTCCTAACAATAAGAGTAACTAAAAGCTACAAAATAACTCAAACTAAATTAAATGCGTATGCGTTAGAAAAAATAAAAACAAATGAAAATTAAAATAAAATGAGAATCAAAATATTATAAATACTAACCGTAGTTCCCCGACAACGATGCCAAATTTGATAAGTTGTCGTTGGAGTTATCAAATTAATATTACTTTTCAAGGTAACTTCAGTATTGCCAAGTAGTATTCAAGAAAATAGATAAGGCTAAAGTAACCATGAGTTGTCTCCCAACGAACACAGAATTGCTTTCAAAAATCTAACTCTTATGAATGCTATGCAATACTTATGAATAAAGTGAGAATGTTTAAAGAATGTTGTAGAACAAAGAAGAAACTAAAAAACAATTATGAAGAAACATGCTAATTCCACTACTTTTCCAAGATAGATTCATCATCGGTTATTCACATATTATTGTTCATTTAGCAATTACCTTGTCTTGAGTTTTGTCGAAAGTCCCACATCGACTAGAGATCATACTAATTTAGAGTATATAAATAGGTACAAACCTCACCTTACAAATCAATTTTGTGGGGTTGAGTTAGGCTTAAAGCCACTTCTTAACATGGTATTAGAGCCATGGGTTAAAGCCTATCCTAGTGAAATTTGATGTTTATTAAGCATATTGTTCCACCCATTATCAAGTCGCTATCGAACTACCCATCAATGTCTAGTCCTACGCATGAGATGTATATACCTTGGCGTCAGGGAGTGTGTTGGAAGTTCCACATCGACTAGAGATAAGGTCAATTTAGTATATATAAATGGGTGCAAACCTCACCTTACAAGATGGTTTTGTGGGATTGAGTTAGACTTAAAGTCCAATTTTTAACATGTTTATTGTAGAAAGGTCTTTGATTTGGGAGGAAGAAGACCAAACCTAACTAAAAGAAAATGAGATGATAAAGGAGAAGACTTTCTTGATTTAAAGTGGCATTGATGATGAAGATGATGAACCTTTGGATTTGAGGTCAAATCCTTTTCAATAAGGAGAGGATGATGGTAAACTCCTAGCCATGACATGTGCATACAAAAAGGGCGGGCTTCATCTGTGATAGGTGGCCCATGATCTTTTCTCTTGGGCTAGTGTTTGATGTTCTCAGTAGAGTATGTTTCTTTTGAGCCTTGTATTATGAGCCAAGTAGTATAAGGTTTCTTTTAGGTCTTGAATAATAAGTTGTAGTTGAGGGTTCTTTGGCTCTGTTCTTTGGCTCACCCTTGCATTATGTGTGTTTGTGCGATGATCGTATAACTCATGTTGTTATATGGGAGCATATGCAGTTGTAGATGACACTGAAGCTAGTTGAAGTATCGAGAAGAGTTGGGAATCTTTGGGAATTTTGAAATTGTAAATTTTGAACATTTGGAGTTTTATTTTGTAATAAACTCGAACAGTTGCTGATTTGTTTTCAGAAATAAAGTTTCTTGCTCAGTTGAAGTTTTTTTAAATTCGTTTTTGCGATGGTATGAGAAAATGTTAAGTTTGTAAATTACAAGTGACATTTCAAAATGGAATGTTACAAAACCAATTTTAATGCCTCATGACTAGGGATGACAACGAGTCGGGTTCGGGTCGGATAGTGTGATACCCGAACCCGACCCGCTGGATAAAACTGTACCTGAAACTCGACCCGTTACCCACCGGATATCTGCCTAAATAAAATCCACGGATATTTTAAAACCCGCGGATATCTGCGGATACCCGCAAATATTGAAAAAAGTATATTTTTATAAATTATTAAAATAAATTATAATATAAATTAAATTAAATATAAATTAAAATTTAATTTTTGTTTATGTTGAATTGGTCCGATGGTCAGTCGTCCTTCTTTGCTTTGTTCTCTTTTGATCTTCAATCCTTCTTGAGAATGTCATCCACTCCGATGGATTGTTGACGTGTAGAAGACACTCTGACACTCAAGATATAAAAAGGTCTGAATTTTATTAGGATAGAAGAGGAAGATTGTACCTAGATATCAATTGTATATTTATAGAGCCTGTAGGCAAGCCCATTGATTAACCATTAGTGTATTATATTTGTAGGCAATCAAATTCAATAATAAATAATTAATATCGTATATTTTGTAAGGAGTAAGACAATTTGACTTATTAATTAATGCAATATATTTTTAGACAATCAAACCCAATAATCAATAATCAATATCGTATATTTTGTAAAGAGTAAGGCAATCCAACCTATTAATACCTGTTAATTGTCAATAAATGACAATTAATTTCGATCGGTATTTCATATAGTATAATTTTAATTAAATTTAACCTTGTAAAATATAAATTAATGTTAATTTTAATTATATTTAACTTAATAAAATAAAAATTAAATTTTTATTTTTATTTTTTGCGGGTAGCGGATATCCGCGGGTACAAATAGTATAATACCCGCATCCGACCCGTTTATAATCAGGTATTAAAATATCTGCTGTCCACGAGTTTCAGGTAGTAAATATCCGCGGGTATCAACTATCCATCGCAGATTTTATCTACGGACATCCGCGGACGTGGATTTTTTTGCCAACCCTACTCATGACTCATTTATTAAATTGAAAAAGAAAATAGTTAGGTGAAGTCATTTCTTCTTATAAACAAAATTATTGATTTCTTATTATATTTGACAATTTTTTCTATACCTAATAATGCATATGCAATTGGTAGACTAGGGAAATATACACATAATCCTGATATTCTCATTAGATTACATTAGAAAGGTTGTTTAAGTATTTAAAAGGAACCACTAATTATGACATTCATGATGTAAAATTTCCTACTATTACTAAATGTATACTTGAATTTCTAATTTAAATGGTACAAAATCAATCATCGATTTTTACTTTGGATGGAGGTGTAATATCTGAGTTTTTCTACACAAATTATTATTTCACAGTCTACCATAGAAGCATAGATTATTGTTTTAAATACTATTTACGTCAAATTTCTTAAAAAAATCTATGTAAAATTGACCATTAGATTTACATACTCATTTGATCCCTTTATAAAATATTTGAAATTGGTTTCCAATTTTTTTTAGTTTTAATTAGGTTTCAATTTTTGAAAATTTGATACAGTTTAATCTTTTTTATTAATACTTTATCCTTAAAGATATGTTATATGTCTGTTTGTATTTTTTTTTTTGTTTTTTAATCATTTTTTATCTTGAATTCCAAGAAATAGTATTATGTCCGAAGAACATCTTAGTCAAAGCTAATAACAATCCATCATAATTAACAAATGTTAAAGCATAAAATGAATTAAATAACCCTAAACAAATTATTGAAGAAAATAACACTAATTAATAACATATTTGTTATGATTTTTATTATTACACCTGAGGGCGAAGTGTTTTTTTAACACACTTCCTCTGAGATTGGACAAGATCTACACCTGTTAACATTTTAAAATATTTAGAAACCGAGTAATATTATCTCGAATAGAAGATCGAGAGTGTAAAAAAGCCTTTTGTGGAGTCGTAGATAAAAAATAATTTTTAATAACAATTCAATATAAGTTAAGTGATTCAACATATGATATTTGGATTTTAATAGGTCATAACTAACTTTCGAAGGGCCCACCGAATCGTGGCTTTTGACCGCTTTTAATAAAAACTATCTCTCATGTCCCGCTAGAATTTAACTAACTCCCACTCGCACGTGCCACACCCATCTCCTTCTCCCTCATCACTGCAAATTGTACTCACAATCTTCCGGCACGTGGTTTGGCCGCATCAACCCGCATCTTTTCATTGTCTCTAAAAAAATAACCAGAAAGAAAATCCAAATTCTCTCCGACCCGAATGCTCCGACCCAAACCCATTTAATCAATGTCTTTCTCGTTTTCCCATTTTCATTGCACACTACACTGCATCGCGATCTATGCAATGGCCACATTGTCATGTCGATTCTGCTATAATTAAATTCTCGAAGAATATTTTTTTGAAGCTTCTCGTTCGGGGCTTTTCCGACGTTCTCAGACATGGAGTCGATCATGGCAAAAGCTTTGGAGTACACTCTCAAGTATTGGCTCAAATCGTTCTCCCGAGACCAGTTCAAGTTGCAGGGTCGCACTGCTCAGCTTTCAAATCTAGGTCCATTCTAAATTCAATTTCTCTTTTTTCTTTTTCTCAATTCTGAATTAGGGTTTGTGATGATTGGAATTGGTGTCGATTTTGAATTTTGAGTTTTTCGTTCAGAGTTGGATGGGGATGCGTTGCATTCCAGCCTTGGATTTCCACCCATGCTCAGTGTCACCACCGCCAAAGTTGGCAAATTGGAGATCATGGTTTGTCGATTGTCACTTTCACTAATTTGTTTTGCTCTTTTTGACTTTGGTTCCTCAGAATCACAATGCACAAGTAAAACGAGTCTAGAATTAGGCCCTGCTGGTGAAGCTGGTAGTTTTGTGAAGCAAATTTAGTTTCATAAAATTGGCACCACTTGTCCCCGAACATTTCCGATCAGTTAATTTATTCTCTGAATTTGGTGACCATAGTCAATGTGTTTTTCAAGTAAAATGAGGGATGAAATTGATTAGTGGGAACTAAACTTAGGGATTAAAGTGACTCAGAACTTCCAAAGCTTTAAGTATTAAGTTGATGTGTCTTAACTAGGCTTCAATTCTTGGTTGTCAATTTGAGTATGGAATAAACTATGCTAGGGGAGAATGCTTACCGTGTAACTTAAGGTCTTCATAGGTTATGTTTAGTCATTACTTCTTGGGATGATTAATCCATACAAATTCCGTGTTTATCCAAATGAAAAATTGATGGGTCTTACTGTTATTATGGACTAATTAATAGCAGTTTCCAAAATCGTTCTTTTTTGCCATTTTAGGACTAAAATGACTCATTATTATAATTTGAGACTAAAATGACTATAGTAGGCTGAGTACCAGTTTTCTTTTTTAAATTACACGGAATCCTCAGAAATAGTTTTTCTTTTTTAGCTCAGAGGAGAATAGAATCTAAATCAAAATTGATTGAATAGAATCTAAATCAAAATTACTTGATTCAATTTTGTTTATCTCGTATAAAATTTCCATCAAGCCCAAACCAAGCCAAACCGATAAAAAAAATTAGTTAGCTGAATTTGATACGGAATTTAAAAGCTCTCAAGATTAGAAGAAAATAATTTTTCTCTTATTCATTATGATTATATACATTTGATATATAGCGGTACATTGATTGGATAATTTAGGAAACTTGCACAATCTATTCTAGGAAACAAATCCCTGAGATTGAAGGAATGATCTGCTAGTAATAAAATCAATATACAACCAATATACATAATTAAATCTGATAGAATTAAAATCTATAACTTCCTAAAATATCTAGACACTCTCTGTCGAGGTGCTGAATAAGTGTTTTCTATTCCCAATTTGGATAAATTATTTCAAAGTTACAGTTGTTTAGCCTCTTGGTGAGTATGTCTACAAGCTATCCTTGAGATCACACATAAGGAATTCAAATCAAGCTACCATCAAGCTTTTCTTTGATAAAATGTGTGTCTACTTAGATATGTTTAGTTCTATCATGTTGTACTGGGTTGTGAGCTTTGTTGATTGCAAATTTATTGTTCATTCCACTTTATCTTTAAGTCTTCTACTATAATCTTCAACCATAAAATTCACATATCCCACGAGTACCTACTCAAAGTTTTGCTTTGGCACTAAATCTAGCTACCACACTTTGTTTTTAATCTTTGAAGTTACTAGGTTTCCACCAAAGAAGATGCAGTGTTGACCTTCTATTCGTAAGTGAACACACACGCATAATCAACATCAATATACATCTCAAGGTTGGCATTCTCGTTTCTTTTAAACAAAATTCCTCTTTTTGGTGTCCATTTCAAATACTGAACAATTCTAAGAGCATCTTGTAAATGTGCTTCCTTTGGTTTATCATAAATTAACTGACTAGATTGACTAAAAAAGCAATATTTGGTCCAATATGAGATAGATAAATAAGCCTTCCTACAAGTCTCTAGTCATAAGCAACGTCATCCTATGTAGTTCCCAACTTTGTATCTGGATCAATAGGTGTACTTGTTGGTTTGTAGGTCATTCATGTACTTTTGTTGAGATATGAAGATGTTAGGTTACTTTATGCAAATAACCTAATTCGATCCTCTCTTCTTACCCAACACTTAAACAGCAAAAGATGAAAGTGTATGTATGTGTTTTATTAACTCTGCAATGTATGAAAAAGAAGAAAATACATGTAAGTATCCCTCCCCCCAAGGAAGCCTAATCTTCCTCCACTAGCAAATATGCCCAGTCTATACTCAAAAGAAATAACCTAATTGAATAGAGTTACAAGAAGACTATTTATAGTATCTCATTCTCGTGCCTCTTCCTAATTGGTAAAACAATCAGTCTCCACCATTCGGCCTCACTCCCCCCACCTTACCGTTTGGCTTCTCATCTCCTACACCGTTCGGCCTAGCTTCTCCTGTCTTACACCTTCGGCCTAGCTTCTCTTCTCTTACATCGTTCGGCCTAGCTTTCCCTCTCTTACACCCTTCGGCCTATCTTCTCCTCCCTTACACTGTTCGGCCTCGCTTTCCCCTTGCCTTATCGTTCGGACTGTTTGGCCTCGCTTCCCTCCTTCCTTCTTGCTACCGTTTGGCCTCACTTCCCTACTCCCTTTTGGCTACTGTTCAGCCTCTACTTCCCTCCTTCCTTCCTGCTACCATTCGGCCTTACTTCCCCCGTGCCTTACCGTTCAATATTAGGTTAGTTCCCTCTTTTATTCCTAACAGAAGATCCCTTTCTTGGAATTGGTTACTTCAATTCTGAAAAGATTTTTTAACTTTCCTAGTGTCTTAATTTCAAACTCTTTGGCTAAGTGACTCAACCTTTGTTGCTCCTTTTCATCATTTCCAGTACAATAATATCATGCACATAGACCAATAGAAATGTCACTCCACATGAATTAGAATGCTTGATAAATATGTGGTGCCTTTTTCTCTGTTTGCATTTAAGACTTATCATGACTTTGCTGAATATCCCAAATCATGTTGTAGGAGACTTTTTCAACCGGTATATGTGCATTTTTCTTCTTCAAGATCCCTATGTAGGAATGCATTTTTCACATCAAATTTCTACAAGTTCCAATCATGGTTTCTTGCACTTGAGAATTAAACTGTAAAATAATTCTAGAGGGCTTGATTGATCCCTCTCATAATCTTCTATTTATAATAATAAATTGATACAAGAGTACATGAGATTAGAGTAACCTAGACACAATATAAACATGATAATTAGAGTAACCTAGACACAATATAATCATGATAATTAGAGTAACCTAGACACAATATAATCATGATAATTAGAGTAACCTAGACACAATATAATCATGATAATTAGAGTAACCCTAGACACAATATAATAATGATAATTAGAGTAACCCTAGACACAATATAATCATGATAATTAGAGTAACCCTAGACACAATATAAACATGATAATTAGAGTAACCCTAGACACAATATAATCATGATAAATAGGATAAATATCCTAATAGTTGCCAAAGGCAAAATTCCTATAATTGTGTTCACTTTTGTAATGGAACTAACTATGAATGAAGTTTGCAACAATTTGATGTCAAAAATTCCTTTTTGCATGAAAATCTTGAGAAAGAAATTTAAATGGAGGTCCCACTTGGATTTAAAGTTGAGGAAAGGAAGGTGTGTAAACTAAGGAAGACACTCTATGGATTGAAACAATCTCCAAGAACACGATTTGGGAGGTTTACTACTATAATGAAGACCATAGGGAAACAATCTCCAAGAACACAATTTGGGAGGTTTACTACTATAATGAAGACCATGGGGGGTACAAGCAATGCCAAGGTGACCATACACTGTTTATCCAACATTTAGCTTCAACAGGAGTTACTACACTAACTGTCTATGTAGATGATATAGTTGTAATAGGAAATGATCAGGTAGGAATGGAAGCCTTTAAAATATTTGATAATAGAATTTGAAATAAATTCTAGGGCATTGAAGTGGCTTATTTCCATCATGGTATTTTCATCTCTCAACAAAAATATATGCTCTAGAATTATTAGTTGAAATTGGTAAATTAGGATTCAAAGCAATGGAGAAACCTATAGAACAAAACAAAAATCTTGGTGAATCAATTGAAGACATGACTATGGACAAAAATTCTTATCAAAGGTTGGTCAAGTAATTGATCTACTTGTCTCACACTAGGCTTGACATTGCCTATTGTACGTGTTGATACATTTTAGGAAGTTTCAAATTTAATTCCAATTGTTTTTAATTCTATATATTGGTACACACACAAACACACTCACACATACATACTGTTAGATATTAAGTTGTGTGTTTATGTTAATTGCGCTCAGCCCATCTTGTATTTAGGGTTTTAGCCCATATCTTACATTATAAATAAACTACCTTATGTGTATGCAAAGACACAAAAGGGAGATTTCTCCTAATCTTTTCCACTATTTCATATGGTATCTAGAGCTTAGGTTCTGTTCTAGCCTATTCCATGGTCTCCGGTACTCATCGCCGCCGCTAGAGTTCCAGAAAAGACCGACAACCACTTCATCCGAATCGTCTCGACCGGATGACCAGCGTGGTGCAAAGATCGCGGCGAACGGACCACCCATGCGCCTCCACGCGCTGCCACCAAAGTCGCCAGATCCACTGCTTCCCGCCGCACGTGCTGGAGGGTTCCACCGCCGACCAAAACCGCCGTGATCGCCTCCTCGCCCTCTTTCTGGATCTGTGGCCATTGTGTCAATCGAAGCATGTTGGATTTTTAGGGTGTTTGTCATTATACGGACTCTCTGATGAAGAACTGGAACAACGATCGAAGTTCTTCATGTTGTTGGCATTATACGGACTCTCTGATGATTCCTCCCATGTTCGTGATCATATTTTGGGTTCTCCTGTCATACCCAACTTTACTACTACTTGTTATGCTCTTTTGTGTATTTCGAGCAAACCAGTCATTGAGACATCTCCTTATATTGATGATTCCTCAGTTATGGTTGACGAACGTGATGATCGAAGTCGATCTCGCAAGCCAGGTAAAGGACGACCAAAATGTGACCACTGTGGCAAGCTAGGCCACAAAATTGATAGATGTTATGCGCTTCATGGACGTCCTCCTCGATCTTTAGCAATGGCTAATTTTGATCCACCTCCTCAACCTCCCCGATCACTGTTTGCAGACCATCCTACTTCATCAAATACTGTAGACAACCCTGCAGTCTTCAATGAATTTCTCAAATGGTATGAGGATCGTCAGCGCTCTAGTTCTACTACATCTGCATCTGTTGCATGCACAGGTACACCTTTTGTTGGTCTGACTCACTCCCTCGGATCTTGGGTCCTTGACTCAGGCGCCACCGATCATATAACTGATAACAAGTCCTTGTTTTCTTCCTTGTCATGTCCGAATAATTTACCCTTAGTAACAATGGCTGATGGGTCTAGAGTCTCATCTCATGGTATTGGTACTGTTCATATTTTTCCGTCCATATCCATTGATCATGTACTTTATGTCCCTGGGTCTCCCTTCAACTTATTGTCCATAAGTCATCTAACTCGTTCCCTTAATTGTGTTATTTAATTTACCAAAGATTCTGTATGTTTGCAGGATCGGAGTTCGAAACACATGATTGGCACAAGATGTGAGTCTCATGGCCTATATATTCTCCGCCGTTCTCCACATGTTGGCGTAATCATGGAGTCACCATCCCTTCTTCATGCTTAGTTAGGTCATCCCAGCCTTGCCAAACTGCAGCGACTTGTTCTGAGTTTGTCGAAGTTGTCAAGTTTGTCATGTGAGTCTTGTCAGTTAGGAAAACATACTCGTAGTTCCTTTCGTCGTAGCATTTCACAACAAGCGTCGTCCCCTTTTTCATTAGTTCATTCTGATATTTGGGAACCTAGTCGTGTTAAGTCCACTTTAGGATTTCAGTATTTTGTTACTTTTATTGATGACTATTCCAGATGTACTTGGTTGTTTTTAATGAAGAATCGTTCTGAGTTGTTCTCTAATTTTCCAGTCATTTTTCAATGAAATAAAAAGGGTTAAATATGTTTTTCGTCCCTGAAGTATCACTGATTTTTGGTTTTAGTCCCTATTCAAAACATTGATGGCTTTTAGTCCTCATAGTATTGAAACATGTAATATTAATCCTTAAAAATTGACGGCGTTAACTTTTTGTTGACCTGGCAAATGGCGAGGCTAACTTTTGTCTTAATTATCTGCCACGTTGGTTGTTTAATCTGTAGAATGAGATTAAGTAATTGATTGAAATCAGATTACGAATGCGAGGTTCTTCCTTATCATCTCAGTTGGGGGCAAAGCTGGGTTCGTCTTTGTCATCTCAGTTGCTACATTTTCCAGAAAATCAACATTTTCACTCAGCCGCATAACAAACAACAACTACATCTCTACAAAAAGCACCAAGAANAGCAACTGANTGAAANCTACCTCCACAAACNCACAATCCTTCTTTCAACAAGCAATGTATCCAAACTTCTAGTCAAAATCAATAGAAGAAAAGAAACCCTTCTCACACAAACTCATACCCATTTGTCATTTTTTCTGAAACTGGAAAATGAACAAATCTCCAGATGAAACTGGAAAACTTTTTCCCTTTTTCTCTCTCACACACTACATGGCTGCAACAACTTCTTTTTCCTCCTCTGTCTGCAACAGAACATAAACCTTTCCCTTACCCACTCTTCTATTTCACGCACCTACAACTTCCTTCAGAGATCCATTTTCCAAAAACCACCCAATCTTAGCGACAAGTCCTAAAATTTCAGTCTTTCATTTCTCCCACTCGTCTGTCCCCACCATTCGCCACTTTTGATGGTTTGGAAGTGGGTCAAGACATCATAGAGTCCCAACAAGACGACCACAAGCCGTTGAGCCAAGGCCGTGCCGGTGACGCTGCTCGCCGCCGGAGTCGTCATCGGCCACGGCACCAGATTCTCTCCCCTCTCTTCCTCGCGCGGGTGAGAAGCATCGTGCTCCTTCAGGCGCGAGCAATCCCGGCCGCCACGAATTAGGGCACCACCAGCGCCGCTGGTCGTCGCCGAACATCGCATCGACGTCCTTCACTGTCGGCCAAACTAGCCACCGCCAGCCGCTGATGGGTCATCCTCTTCCTCAATCACGACCTCCTTCTTCACCCCTTTCTTCCTTCTTCTTACTGTGTTAGAGGGAAATCCGAGACACCAAATCCTCTTCAGGATAAGAGGAAAAGAAGAAGCAAGTTGTGTTCTTGGGGGTGGGTATTTGGGGTTTCAGGCCAACAAACAGACACAACAATTCACAGATATGAACTTGAAAGGGGAAAAGAGAAATCACTTAATCTCATTTCACAAATTAAACAAGCAACGTGGCAGATAATTAAAATGGAAGATGGTCTCGCCGTTTGCCAGGTCAATAAAAAGTTGACGCCATCCATTTTTAAGGATTAATATTACATGTTTCAATACTACAAGGACTAAAAGCTATCAATGTTTTGAGTAAAGACTAAAACCAAAAATCAGTGATACTTAAGGGATGAAAAGCATATTTAACCCAAATAAAAACACAGTTTTGGGGTTTCTATTCGAACTTTACGCAATGATAATGGCCGTGAGTACCTTTCTCAACCATTTAAACATTTTATGCCTTCTCATGGTATTCTTCACCAGACCTCATGTGCTTATACTCCTCAACAAAATGGGATGGCTGAGCGCAAGAATAGACACTTTATTGAAACAACTCGTACACTTCTAATCCATGGCCAAGTATCCTCGCGTTTTTGGAGTGATGCAGTTCTCACTGCATGTTATCTCATAAATCGCACACCGTCTTCTGTCCTAGATAAAAAAATCCCTCATTCTGCTTTATTTCCTCAAGACCCTTTACATCCATTACCTCTTAGAGTTTTGGGGTCTACATGTTTCGTTCATGATTTTAGTCTTGGTCTTGATAAGTTATCTCCTAGATCTCACAAATGTGTCTTCTTAGGATTTTCACGGTCACAAAAGGGCTATAAGTGTTTTTTCCTTTCCCTCAATTGTCATTTTATCTCCGCTGATGTCACTTTTGATGAATCTTCGTTTTATTTTTCACATTTATCTTCTAGTTCTGTACCTCCACCTGCTACTGTTGATATTCCTATTGTCTGTGATCCTTCTCCTTCTTTAAACTCTCATTCCCCACGGGATCGTCCTTCAACTCCACCCCATCAGGTTTATAGTTGCCGTAATCGTCTCCCTCATGACTCACCTCCTGTGCCGCCTCTTGTGTCTCCTCTAGCTCCAGCAAACGAGTCTAACCTGCCTATTGCCCTCCGTAAAGGTATACGCTCTACTCGTAACCCTTCCCCCCATTATACTGTTCTTAGTTACCACAAATTATCTCCATCTTTTTACACATGTCTCTCATCCATTTCTTCTGTGTCAATTCCCAAGTCTGTGGGTGATACCTTAACTCATCTTAGTTGGCGTCAAGCCATGCTGGATGAATTGAGTGCTTTACAGAAAAGTGGAACTTGGGAGCTTGTCCAATTACCATCTGGGAAGTTTGTTGTTGGTTGCGGGTGGGTGTATGCTATCAAAGTTGGCCCTGATTGTACAATTGATCGTTTGAAGGCTCGACTGGTTGCCAAAGGCTACGCTTAGATTTTTGGTTTGGATTATGGTGATACTTTTTCTCCAGTGGCGAAAATGACCTTTGTTCGCCTATTCATTGCCATGGCTGCTCTTCGACAATGGCCTCTTTACCAACTTGATGTCAAAAATGCTTTCCTTAATGGTGATTTGCATGAAGAAATTTATATGGAGCAACCGCCTGGCTTTGTTGCTCAGGAGGAGTCATCTGGATTGGTATGTCATCTTCACAAATCCTTATATGGCCTAAAACAGTCTCCTCAGGCCTGGTTTGGTAAATTCAGCTGTGTTGTTTAACAATTTGGTATGTCTTGCAGTGAAGCGGATCATTCAGTGTTCTATCGCCATTCAAGTGTTGGATGTATCTACTTAATAGTGTATGTCGATGACATTGTTCTCATAGAAAGGGACTATCTTGGCATTTCTCAGATGAAACAACACCTTTGTCACCATTTTCAAACCAAAGATCTTAGCAAACTCCAGTACTTTTTGGGTATTGAAGTAGCACAATCCAATACTGGTATTGTCATATCTCAGAGGAAGTATGCATTAGACACCTTGGAGGAAATAGGGTTAATGAACTCTAAATCTGTTGAGATACCTATGGATCCTAATACCAAACTCCTACCAAATCAGGGGCAGCCTTTCTCAGATCTTGAACGGTACAGAAGACTAGTTGGTAAATTAAACTATCTGATTGTTACGCTTCCTGACATTTCCTTCGCAGTTAGCGTGGTGAGTCAATTCCTTAACTCCTCATGTGAAGACCATTGGGATGCAGTTGTTCACATACTGAAGTATATTAAAGGATCACTTGGAAAAGGTTTGCTATATGGTCCTAACAACGATTTCAGATACTGATTGGACTGGTTCCCCTTCTGATAGGAGGTCTACTTCTAGATATTGTGTCTCTATTGGTGGCAACCTGATATTTTAGAAAAGTAAGAAGCAAAGTGTTGTGACTAGGTCCAGCGCATAAGTAGAATATAGAGTTATGGCATCAGCTACTTGTGAGCTTGTGTGGCTTAAACAATTACTTAGTGAATTGAAATTTGGAGATGTCACTCACATGACACTTATATGTGATAATCAAGATGCTCTTCATATTAGCTCTAACCCTGTCTTCCATGAGAGAACCAAGCACATTGAAGTTGATTGCCATTTTATTAGAGAAAAAATCATATCCGGAGATATCAAGACTGAGTTCGTTAACTCAAGTAATCAGTTGGCAAACATATTTACCAAGTCCTTGCGATGACCTAGAATTGACTATCTTTGTAACAAGCTTGAAACATATGATTTATATGCTCCAGCTTGAGGGGGAGTGTTAGATATTAAGTTGTGTGTTTATGTTAATTGGGCTCAACCCATCTTGTATTTAGGGTTTTAGCCCATATCTTATATTATAAATAAAGTACCCTATGTGTATGCAAAGACACAAGGGATATTTCTCCTAATCTTTTCCACTCTTTCATAGAAGTGAAGAAAGTGCTCCTGTAGGGAAGACCCAATATCAAAGATTGGTAGGAAAATTGATTTATCTATCACACACAAGACCAAACATTGCTTATGCAGTTAGTGTAGTGAGCCAATTTATGCATGATCCAAGAGAGAGACACATGCAAGCAGTTGAAAAAATTCTCCAATACTTGAAGTCAAGTCCAAGAAAGGGGCTATTATTCAAAAGGGAAGACACATTGACTATGAAGATATATACTGATGCTGACTATGCAAGTTCTATTACTGATAAAAAATCTACTTCTAGGTATTGTGTATTTCTTGGAGATATTCTGGTAACATGGAGAAGCAAAAAACAAGATAGAGTATCCCGTTCTAGTGCAGAAGCTGAATTTCGAGCCCTTGCTCAAGGAATGTGTGAAGGACTCTGGATGAAAATCATTTTGGATGATCTTAAAGTCAAAGTGGAGCACCTGGTGCAACTACACTGTGACAATAAGTCTGCTATGAGCATAGCCCATAATCCAGTACAACATGACATAACCAAACACATTGAAATTGACAAACATTTCATCAAAGATAATTTTGACAAAGGCTCTGTGATTACAACTCATGTTCCTACAGAACTTCAAATAGCAGATATTTTCACAAAAGGGCTTCCTTCGGGTAAATTTCAAGATCTTGTAGGCAAGTTGGGAATGATTGATACTCATTTACAAACTTGAGGGGGAGTGTTGTAATTTGAGATAATATCTTTAGAATCTTCCTAATTAGAGGAAATAGATACATAATCTTTTATTTTATTTTATTTTTCCTACGTTTCCTAGTTTTCCTATTTCTCTTTTTTGGAGAACTAGATTATTACAAATAGAAGGTTTGAGAATGTATTTTTCATCATTGAGAATAATAATAAGTCTTATTTTCAACTCCTCCTTCCAAAAATATTGTGTCAAGAGATGTCATCTTTAATGAGCAAGTTAGCTATTTTAATCATCTCCTTATCTTTATGGGGAGAGTTTAAAAGAGAAAGATGATGAGCCTTTATATTTCTAAATCTATTTTTTTTATTAGAAAATGAGGTTCGAAAGAGTAATCGTATGGAAACTAAAGCTGAAAGAGAGAGTAGAAGTGGATAAAAGTCCTAACTTTATAGGTCATATATCTAAATCTATAGGACTAGTTATTAAACCACATGGTGATACAAAGTTTGGGAAAATTCTGGTGTATACCTGAAGCGGAAAGGGTATCTACTCATGTTCAAGAGTTCAACCCTCTATCATTACATGAGGTAAATTTGTCTATTTCTATAAATCTTAATTCTACTAATTGTGATGATCTTATTGGTAACAGACTCCCTTCTATTGCATCGACAGATAAAAATTTAAATCTCCCAATTGCTTTTAAAAATGGAACCACAACCATTAATTGGAGACTGGGCACCAATTGCAAAAATGAACACGACCAGAATAAATTTTGTCTTTGCCACAAACTATTATTGGAACTTGCATAAAATTGATGTGAAAAATGCATTTCTACATAGGAATCTTGAAGAAGAAATATATATAAAGGTACCATCTACGTATACAGGGCATATTAAGGCCAACACATTTTGCAAGCTGAGGAAAGCACTATATAGGTTGAAACAGTCACCTAGAGTAGGGTTTGGGAGATTCACCAAAGTCATGATGAGCCTTAAATATAAACAAAGTCAAGGGGACCACACTTTGTTTATCAAGCATTCGGGTTCAGAAGGAGTAACAGTTCTATTGGAAAGTTCTTAGGAAAATATAAACATGTTTAGAAGAGAAGATTCTTCACCTTCCTTCTTTTACTTGGTTTAGTTTTTGTCTTAAATTTAAAATCATGTTTGTGTTGTGTTTTGTAGGATTTATAGTGGCACATCACCTTATGAGGATGCTTCCTTGTAGAAGAATGATGGGCTTATGAGGAGCCTAGCCCAAGGGAGTGTTCTCACCATACCCTTAGTTTTGCTAAGAAGACACCTTAGAAGTGGAAAAGGAGAGCATCTTAGAAGTACCGAAATATGCATCTTACAGTGGGGCCACCATGAGCATTTGGAGGAGAGAGAATACATCTTTTTGATGATTTTGTAATGGGCGTAGAATATTCTCCCTCTCCTAATCACTGGGCTTCTAGAAAGATACTCTTTTATTTTTCTAGGAGACCTCTTACTTTGTATTATTGCTAGGAGGTCACTCTCTTTGCCTATTTAAGAGGACTTCCTCTACACTTGTAAAGAGTTGTTGAATGAAGAAGTAGAGTTATTGTAGCCAATTTTGGTTGTGAGTGCCTCTTATTGAGAGTGAGTCTACTACCCCTTGGTCTTATCTTGAACCTTGGTTCAAGTGGTGACAACCACCACTCATCTTGGGTTAGTCTATCCCCCCAAGTGGCATGCCACCTTCCCCATCCCCTTCCATTTCCTTTCTCTTCCTCTTTTGTTCTTTATTTCAAGTTAATATATGTTCCTGTCCAATTTTTGCTTTTGTAATATATGTTGTCGGGGTTATCTTGTTTTCTTTCTTTTGTCAATTGAATCATCTACTCCTATAATTAAACTCCTTTGAAAGTGCACCTTCACATCTAGGTAACCTCTTGGTTATCTTAATGTCACAGTGAGAATCTTTGTGGAGTTTTCTTAAGCAACATTAACCAAACATCTTGCATTCATTCAAAATATAAGATGAACTTACATCATATCAGAAATGATGTTACGTGTGTGAGTATGGAACATAACTAGAACAATCTCTCACACACTCAAAACAAGCAAAAGAATAATAAAAGAATGGAATTGAACGAATGAATATCTTTTATTGATGGTAATATTTGGGTAAACACAAGTAAACAATAACTGGGAGCATAACCTCCTTCAGTCATCCAATAAGTGGAAGCATAACCTCCGTCAATTATCCTGGAGCATAACCTCCTTTACAAAACTCTCAAATCAAAAGCCTACCCTTAACCCTAGACTCTAACTTTATTTATACTAATTATTTCCCATCCATCTCTCACTAAATNTTTCCCTAGAATATATTTGCATTTAATATAAATATCCCTATATATAAATATTCCTCATATATTATCCTAGCATATATCCTTAATTATAAATATCTTATATTGAATATTTCCCTAGAATATATATTTATTTACTCTAATTAACTTATACTATATTTATTTACTGTAATTAACTTATACTGAATATCTTATATTGAATATTTCCCTGGAATATATATTTATTTACTCTAATTAACCTATACTATATTTATTTACTCTAATTAACTTATACCGAATATCCTC
>NC_028352.1:14500207-14564241 GCF_000741045.1 Vigna radiata var. radiata | reverse complement strand
AAATATCTTATATTGAATATTTCCCTAGAATATATATTTATTTACTCTAATTAACTTATACTATATTTATTTACTGTAATTAACTTATACTGAATATCTTATATTGAATATTTCCCTGGAATATATATTTATTTACTCTAATTAACCTATACTATATTTATTTACTCTAATTAACTTATACCGAATATCCTCTCACCTTATACCCTAACAAATGATGAAAAGGAGCAACAAAGGTTGAGCCAATCTCCTACAAAAGAATTTGAAATCAAGACCTTAGGAGAGTTGAAATATTTTTCTAAATTTGAAGCAACCCATTCTGAGAAAGGGATCTTCATATTTCAGCAACAACAAATTACTAATCTATTACAAGAAATTGTTAAAATAGCCTCCAAGCCAACAAATAGATTTGTTGATCCAAAGTTAAAGTTGGGAAGTGTAGAGGATAATGTTGTTGTGGATAAAGAAATGTAACAAAGACATGTGAGAAGACTACAACATATTGGTTTTGATGTGGGTCTAGTTAGCAAATTTATTCATTAACCAAAGGAAAACACATTTACAAGCTGCTCTTAGAATTGATAGGTAATTGGAAGGAACACCAAGAAGAGAAATTTTGTTCAAAAGAATTAATAGTGCTAGTCTAGAGGCATATAATGATTTCATCATGCAGGTTAGTTGTGGGTAGGATCAATTATTGGATATTGTACCTTCCTTTGTTGAATAGTAACTTGGAAGAGTAGAATACAAAGTGTGGTAGCCAGATCTAATGCTGAAACAAAATTTTGGACAATGGCTCAAGGAATATGTGAACAATTATTGTTGAAAGATTATATTGGAGGACTTTATGGGAAGAATTTGAGGTTATATTGTGACAATAAATATACAATCAACATAGTTCACAACCTAGTGCAATATTATAAAATTAAAAATATTGAACTAGACAAACATTTTATCAAAGAAAAGTTTGACATTGACAGGACTTGCACTCCATATGTGTCTACTCATGGACAACTTTATTTCATGGAAAAGTAAGAAATAAAATGTAGTAGCTCGATCAACCGCTGAAGCCGAGTATATGACAATGATATCACTAAAATGTGAACTTATATTGGTGAAACAATTCCTTCAAGAGCTTAACTTCTGTGACATCCATACTATGAAGATGTATTGTGATAATCAAGTTGCTCTCTACATTGCATCAAATCCAATGTTTCATGAGAGGACTAAGCATATAGAAATTGATTGTCATTTTGTTCATGAAAAGTTGTTGACTAAAAAATATGTATTGAGTTTGTTGGTTCAAACAATCAACTCACAGATGTATTGACCAAGTCATTAAGGGGTCCTCAGATTGAGTTTATTTGTTCCAAGCTTGGTACATACAATTTGTATGCTCTAGCTTGAGGGGGAGTGTTAGGATATTTACCCTATTTATCATCATTATATTGTGCCAAGGGTTACCCTATTTATCATGATTATATTGTGTCTAGGGTTATCCTATTTATCATGTACTTATCACTTTATTCTTATAAATAGAAGATTATGAGAGAGATCAATTACGCCTTCAAGAATTATTTTCCAGTTTCAATCTCAAGTCTTATGTTTACTTCTCTCCTCAAAACCTAATATGAATTGTAGGGATAAATTATATCCATCATATATTAGGATTTTCACTTATTATATCTATGTATTCTATTTAAGAGCAACAGCTCCTTTATAAATAATATAGGAAATAGTTCTTGTGAGAC
The DNA here is from genome assembly GCF_000741045.1 of Vigna radiata var. radiata. Taxonomy (NCBI): domain Eukaryota; kingdom Viridiplantae; phylum Streptophyta; class Magnoliopsida; order Fabales; family Fabaceae; genus Vigna; species Vigna radiata. The sequence continues at coordinate 14,562,493 of NC_028352.1, read as the reverse complement.
CATACTCCTTCATTTTTCCTCTCCATCTTTTAAGAGATCCTCCTTTCCTTTGATATGTAACCACCATGGTTGTTGTTCTTTCACATCGTAAATTTTTGCAACATATTTTGCCTTAAAATAGGTTTGTTCTATTGCAATCCGTATGGCTTTTGCTAAATTGAAAAACATACATGTGTCAATGATTTTTGGAACCACTAAGTTTCATAACCAAACTATGATCATGGAATCTTCTTTGTCCCATAACCTAAATGTAGGATTATATTTAGCAGGAGCATCATCGGTTAAATGGTTAGCCTTTCCTTTCCCTTGCAAGATGGTCTCAATGAGTTGAGACTATTTTAGCGATTTTTTTTCATTTTAGCCATTACAATTATGTGCAATTAAGGCACAGAGAAATAAATCGATAAGAGACAAGTGCAATTCATGTATTCAAATGAAGTTGTATGGTTTCTTAACAAGTGCAGTTTATGTTGCTTTATAGTTGCCGTCTGTGAGCAATGTACAGACAGAGCCTATCATCTTGCAAGTTGATAGGCTAAATTTGGTTCTTGAAGAAAATTCTCATTTTCAGCCATCTGAAAATCCAACAAGGTAGAGAAATTAGTGCCTCGCCAATTATTTTGTGAGGAGTCTTGTAGAGTAATGATTTTGCTGTTACTACATTTAAGTTATTTTTTTCCTTTCTACTTACTTTGTTGTTTGCAGTAGCACTACATCAAGTTCCTCCTCGAAGGGTAGCGGCTATGGTTTTTCTGATAAGGTTTGGTTCTTTCATCTCTAAGGTAAATTATTTGCATGATGACTAACATCCAGTACTATTAGTCATGAAATAATTGTAAATTTCTCAATGGACTGAGGATGAGGAAAACAATAACACTTTCACTCATTTGGGGGAATTTGATTTATTCACTTCATGGCTTTAGGGGACTGTCAGTTTTTCCCCTTTTCCTTCTGTTGAAGTTGTTTCTAATTTCCAGGAGAATTTTAATTAACATGAAAAATATGAGTAAATTACAATTTTGTCCCTGAAAATGGAAATCTTCATTGATTGGTCTTTGAATGTTTTCACGTATACAATTGTCCCTCCATTTCTTAACTTCATGGCCAAGAATTCCTTTCAACATCAACATAATTAAGTTGGGGATTAAGATAGCAATTTCAGTGAGTAATAGTCATGAAGTTGACAGAAAATAACTAATTAATCTGTGTTGAAACCCAACAAATAATAAATTTTGCTAGGATAGACTCAAACCTGAATCTATACCAATGTTAAGAAGTAGACTTTGAGTTTAATTCAACTTCACAAAATTGACTTGTAAGGAGAAATTTGCACTTAAATATATATTCTGAGTTGGTATTTTGAGTTTAACTCAACCTCATAAAATTGGCCTGTAAGGACTGAGTTGGCATTATCTCTAAATGATGTGGAATTTTCAACACTTCAAATGCCATTCATTTGCCAATTAATATAAATATGTAGTTTTAGTGTTGTAATTTATATTGACTTTGGGAAGTCACCAGCTTGCAGATGGAATGACTGTACAGATTCGGATGGTTAATCTATTACTTGAAACTCGTGGAAGTTCTTGTTGTCAAGGGGAAGCAACTCGGTAAGATATTTATGTAGGTGCTCTGAATTGGGTAGCATCTACAGTTTGTTTATGCTCTATACAATCATTGTCAATTATTATTGTGGATTTCTATAAATTGAAAATTGATATTATTCTATTAGCATAGATGTAGTGGATCATTTCATGGGGTAACATATGGCTAAAGCCCGATGTACTATATCTGTTTGACTCAGACTTTTGCATATTTCACCAAAAATCTATTTATAAGCATGCCTAGAATCGCTCTCAATTGTTATGGTGGATTTCAATAAATTGAAATTGATATTACTGTATAGCATTGATGTGGTGGATCATTCTATGGGGTAACTTATGTCTAAGTCCTGTACTATATCTGTTTGACTTAGAGACTTCTGTATATTTCACCTAAAATCTACTTATAACCATGCCTGTTCCCTAACTTTGTTCGTAGGGCACCACCTGTGGCATCTATTACCATGCACAACTTTTTACTGTATACCACAAATGAAAGCTGGGAGGTAACTTTGATGATACTCATTCTTGCAATAAAAGTCAGGGCACTCAAATATGAAATTTATAGTTTTTTTATTCTGTTATCAGGTTGTAAATCTTAAAGAGGCACGGGAATTCTCCAGTAATAAGAAGTATATATACGTCTTCAAAGTACTATTTTATTTTTATTTAAGAATTATATATACCCTTTCCTTTTTCTGAGTTTGTGTATGTAACCTTGAGTCAGTTGGTTTGAGCCTTTTTTTTCATGAAAATTCATTTTTATTTTGAAAGAAGTTAATTTTTGAAGCATTTTAGTGTTTGTTCAAGCTTTTGATACGAAAAAATCTAAAAGCCTAAAATAAATTCCTTATTATTATTATTATGAGAAGCTTCTAGAAAAAATTTGTAACTGTATTCTACCTTGATTAAAAAATGTTTGTCTTTTATAATTTTAACGAATTAAACTATTAGCTGCTCTGCTTTATATGAAATCTGTGAAATGTAAATCACATTTTTCAAAAACCTATTTGGGAAGATTGATTTGTCTTTATATTGTTCTTATATATTTTTTCTCTCCTTTCATCAGAAGATTTTCATTTATGCTTTCATCAGAATGTGTTTCTGCTATATTTCTCCATATCAAGGATGTTAAGTTACTTATATTTTTATTATCACCTATTAATTCTTATTTCCCCCTCCCTCTCTTCAGAAACTAGAATGGGAATCTTTGTCTTTTGATCTTTTGCCTCATCCTGACATGTTCACGGATGCTACTTTAGGCCGCTCTCAAGAGGGAGCAAACCTGAGAGATGAGGATGGTGAAAAGCGAGTATTATTTGGAGCCGAGCGTCTTATAGAAGGAATATCGGGAGAAGCATTTGTAAGAAATATAGTTCCCCCAATTAGTTTTAATGAATATTATTTTTCTTCTAGAATTTCATCTGTCATGAATCATGAAATACAGCTTGAACTTTATATTATTAGATCACGGTTCAGAGAACTGAATTGAACAGTCCATTTGCACTTGAGGTTCAGTTACATGTCACTGAAGCTGTTTGCCCTGGATTAAGTGAACCAGGTAACTAAAAGAAGGTTTGGCAGGTCTGTATTATCCATACTTAGTTGATATGAAAAGCAAAGATGTGACATGAAGTTTCTAAAACTTATATCAACAGGACTGCGTGCATTTCTTCGCTTTAAAACAGGATTACATGTTTGTCTAAACAGGGGAAATGCAGATTTCAAGGCACAGAAGGTTTCATATCGCCTTAACTACTTCATCCTTTGAAAAAACTATTTTTCAACTGTATTTTATTGATATAGCAATATCATGGTGTGTTTCTGAATCAATCATGACAGCGATCAACTGAAGCTGCTAGGCATTCTATTGTCTCAATTGTTGTGGACCATATATTTCTTTGCATTAAAGACTCTGGTATGTCTTTAGCCTAAACTATTATGTCAACTTATATCTCCTTTGATCATTTTGAAATATTGTATAGCTATTAGTTTTGTATGTAAACATATCATGAAAATAATCCTACAATTGGCATTAACTTGTAGACTTCCAACTTGAGCTTTTAATGCAGTCCCTCCATTTTTCTCGGGTAATTATTTACTTCATTATGTTCTTGTGCACTTCATTCTCCATGTATGTTCTTGTACACTTCATTCTCCATGTATTCCTTCTTCTTTCTCTTTGGTGTTCCCTTATTCTGAATATTTTGATATTAGGTTGTTATGTATATGTTATAAATACAAAGAACTGACCCATGTTTATAGTCAGAACTAGACCATTCAATGATGTAATGCTACTAGGTACATGCTCAAGCTTTGTAATAAAAAAGGATTCCTATTCCTAACTATAATTAAACAAGGAAACAATAAAATTACAAAGTGTTAGAATCTTATATTTAAGTTAGAATTATATAGAAATAATAACTAAGCAGGTATCAGATAGTTCCTCCTAAGAATATCTTGGTTCAGGAAGTTATTATGAACAATCCAAATATTCACTTGGTAAAAATCTCCTTAAACATCACTATACTCTTTGTCTTTCATCTTATAGTGTATCAAACTGTGACTTCTCAAACATAGACACTTATACATTAGTTTGTCCTCAACTCATTTTAACCAAACCTAAACCTCTTTCTCAATTTACTTTGAGTAGTGATTATTAGGTAGTTGAGTATTTCTCATTAAAAACATTGGTACAATCATAATTACTTCATTCTTGAGAATATCAACAATTTACCTACCTACAAAAGAGATATATACTCACTACCTAAGCTCGATGATGCTAAGCAGGTATAAGATGGTTCCCCTTAAGAATATCTTAGTTCAAGGTGTTATTATGAATATGTAAAAACTTCCTTAAACCTCATTATACTCTTTGTCTTTAATCTTATATAATGTATCAAACTGTGACCTCTCAAACATAGACAATTATACATTAGGTTGGCCTCAACTCATTTTAACCAAACCTAAGCCTCTTTCTCAATTGACATGCTTTTAGATTTGACATTTTCAAATACCACATAATGTGATGATTATCAACACATGTCATGTTTTTCTTGATTAATAATCTATACACTATCTAAACACATAAAAAGTATAAAAAATAAATAGAACATGTATGTAACTTTCTTTTTATCCAAGTTCATTTAATAATAAAAGTATTTACTTTTTCTTTATTTTATTTGTATTTCTTCAATGAGGTTTAAAATAATATGAAATAAAATAGCATAAAATTAAAACCAAAGCAAAAGCTTCAAAAAATTATAACTAGATATGGATTAAAGTGACATAAACAAATATGAGAAAAAGAATGTAAATTAATACAAATGACCGATGCATAATTGGAAACAAATTAAATAAAATAAATAAATAGAAGATAAATTAAGTGGCATAGTTATAAATAAATATATAAAAAATAAATAAATAAGATCAATGTGTAACTAAAAATAAATTAAATTAAATAAATAGAAATGACCTGTGTAACTAGAAATAAATTAAATAAAATAAATAAATAGAAGATAAATTAAGTGGCATAGTTATAAATAAATATATAAAAAATAAATAAATAAGATCAATGTGTAACTAAAAATAAATTAAATTAAATAAATAGAAATGACCTGTGTAACTAGAAATAAATTAAATAAAATAAATAAGATAAACGTCACTGAAAGTAAATTAAATGAAATAAATTAAACTGATGATAAATTAAATGAAACAAATAAATAGAATTAACACGGAACTGGACCTATATTAAACTGGACCAACATTAAATGTGAAATAGAAGATAAAATAAATGAAATAAATAAAAATGACTAGTGCCTAACTGAAATATATAAGAAAATACATAAAGACGATAATAATCGATAATAAATTAAATGGAAGTAAATAAAACAATGTATAATTCAAAATAAATTAATGCATAATAAAATACACATAAATTTATTAAGATTAGTTTTAAAAGAACTTAACCTCCACTCTTACCTTATGATACACTATAAATACTTTTAGAAGAATAAAAAAAATTTCAGTCTATTGCTCCAAATTCTCTCTCGCTCTCTTTGTTTTCTTCTCTTTTTCTGTTGTATCTTACCTTTGCTTCATTTTTTTACACCGCTTCCAATTCACCCATTTATAATCAAAACTTTCATGATGCATTATCTTTACCTTATGATACACTATAAGTGCTTTTAGAAGACTAAGATTCTTTTTCAGTCTATTGCTCCAAATTCTCTCTCTTTGTTTTCTTCTCTTTTTCTGTTGTATCTTACCTTTGCTTCACTTTTTTACAGCTCTTCCAATTCACCCATTTATAACCAAAAATTTTCAAGTGATTATTACATGCATTAAATGTAATCTCATCACTTCTTATCTCCTTATCTTTTCTTTTCTTTTATCCCTTAGAAGATTCTTTCAAAGGATAATTTTAAAATATATATATATATATATATATATATATATATATATATATATATATATATATATATATATATATATATATATATATAATACATTTTTTTATTTGTACTGTAATCTTCTTATTTTTATTAATATTTTCAATTTCCTTAGTCACAATATTTTAGATAAGCTACTTGATATGTTTTTCAATGTTCATAAGAAACATTCTTTTTTAATATATGAATTTAATCCTAAGAGTTAAAGCGTAAAATATTCTAACTATTATATTTTAAGTAATGATAAAATAAATAATATAGTTATTTAAAAGTAGGGATGTTTCTAGTGCATGCACATTAATTGTATGTCATCTTCAGTTTTAGATAATAAAATTTCTTATTCTATTTTATTTCCTTATGATCTACATAGGAAGAATTATGAAATTGATTCCATATACTAACTGTAAAGAAAATGTTGAGACAAACAACTATAAGATAATTAAATTTCAAAAGAACCTCTTATGCTTCTTAGGCTTTGAGAGTGACTACTCCTGGTTAGGTAAGAGTTTGGTGTTGGATGCATGGGTGTGCAATAGACTTTGAATTCATTAACTTAATTTCCTTGAAAATATCTAATAAATACTTTATCTGAGAAATAACAATTCCATTGCTAGATTTTGCTACCTTAATCCCTAAGAAGAGCCTTTATTGGAGATAGACCTTCTAGATGGGTGTAAGAACGTCTTGGGTCTTAACACTTTGAACTTTGCGGCAATTTAGAAAGGAAGAACAAAACAGGTTGCAAATTAAAAAGAACAAATGGATTAGAGATTGAAAGAACAAACCACCATAGTTGGAGATGTCACTCACATGACACTTATATGTGATAATCAAGCTGCTCTTTATATTAGCTCTAACCCTGTCTTCCATGAGAGAACCAAACACATTGAAGTTGATTGTCATTTTATTATAAAAAAAATCATATTCGAAGATATCAAGACTGAGTTCGTTAACTCAAGTAAGCAGTTGGCAGACATATTCACCAAGTCCTTATGAGGACCTAAAATTGACTATCTTTGTAACAAGCTTGGAACATATGATTTATATGCTCTAGATTGAGGGGGAGTGTTAGATGTTAAGTTGTGTGTTTATGTTAATTGGGCTCAGCCCATTCTGTATTTAGGGTTTAACCCATATCTTACATTATAAATAAACTACCCTATGTGTATGCAAAACACACAAGGGAGATTTCTCCTAATCTTCTCCACTATTTCATAGCCTATAATATGATTAATAAAAATTTTGTTTTGGAGATGTCACATCGAATAAAAACGTGACCAAATCATAGGCAAACTCGTTTTTTAAGTTAATTTAGGCAAAAAATCACTTTCAAAAATTGTATGAGAGCTTATCCTACTAAGGTTTGATGGGCCTATCATGCCAACTACTATAAAATCTCTATTGGATCACATTATAAGTCAATTTTATATGATTGAGTTAGGTCCAAATATGCTTTGTAACATGGTATCAAAGCTTATCCCATGAGGTTTGTTTGGTCTGTTGTGCCACCCATTATTGAAACACTTACGAAAATCCCACATCGAATAGAGATGTGACCAAATTATTGTTTGTTATGTGGGTGAAAACAACACTTTGGAAGCTTGTTTTATGAGATTAATTAAGCTTAAAACCCTCACTTTCTAAGATTCTTATTCATGTTTTCTCCCTTCTAAATTGAAGGATTCTAAAAGAAAGGGGAACAATTACATAGTAGAAAGTTTTACCCAATACACATGTTCTGGAACTCAGTTTGGCATGATAAATTTAAATCTTTAGTTATCAACTAACAATTCATAAGAAAATACCAAGAGAAAGAGAGTTTGTTTTAGTTTTGATGATTTTAAAATAAGTTTACTTATTTTTCAATTGTTGATTTGAAATTACAAAGACCATTTAAAAATATGAACTTCTTGTGTTATTCATGTTCCTTTACCATGCCATATCGTGATATCTAGCTTCTCTAAGGAAAGAGCCATTGTTTAATTCATTAACTTTGCAGGTCAGTCTCTCTGAAGGAGATAGTCATAGTAACTTGACTAGAATTATAGTTGGAGGAGTATTTTTAAGGTTTGTCTTTGAACTCTACCCGTATAACTACTCAATGGTTGTTCATGCTTGTTACTTCTAATTCAAATGTTTGTTTTGTTTATATCATCCCCGTTCAACAATGTTGAAGATCCCACATTGACTAGGCATTTGACTTAGTTATATTATATAAGTGAGTGCAAATCTCATCCAATTTTGAGGTTGAGTTAGGGTCATTTTCTAAGACTGTATCAGATTAGTGGGTGCTCATGTTTGTTAGTTCTAATTCAAATGTTTGTCACCTTTATGTCTTCCCCATTCAACAATGTTGGGATCCCACATCGACTAGACATTTGTCTATATTATATTGTATAAATAACTGCAAACTTCATCCAATTTTGAGGTTGAGTTAGGGTCATTTTCTAAGATGGTATCAAAGTCTATCCTTGTGAGCTTTGTTGGATCTATTGTGCCACATGTTATTAGGGTCGTTATCAGATCATGGTTAGACTACTTATAAGTATATATTATCACATTTGGGATATCAATTCTTGATAGGATCTGGAGAGTTTATGAAAGGAAGAAAAGAGTAAAAAATAAAGCATAATCAGTTGGGGTCTGTTAGGACAATTAGGAAGCAGGGGGAGGATAACTGTTCTGGTGGGGTGTTTTGTTGAGAGGAGGAGGAGTCTTTAAATAGGAAAAGGTTTGTCTGGAGGGGGGCTGTTGAGTGAATTGTATCTGAGTGACAGGACATTAGTATTCCTGTGTGAGGGGAGACAATTCCCTTGGAAGTGTTCAAATTGTATTCTTTGTATTATTTTCTTACAAGAATAATAATACAAGGTTGTTTCAGTGTTTTTGTGTGTTTAGTGTTGTCAAGTGTGTGTTTTTAGATTTCTTGTTTCAAGAAATCTAACAATTGGTCCGACCTGCTAGATCTTGGAGAGGAAAAATCATGGAAGGAAGAATGAGCACATTGGAAAGGTCTGTGGAAGAATTGAGAGAGGAGATTAGATAGAGACATCAAGAAATCTTGGACCTGATAAGAGAAAGTCCAAAGAAAACGCAGAATAGGAATGAAGCACTTAGGGCAGTCAAGGGTCTGTTATTAGAGATAAAAGAGGAAGAAGTGGGGAGTCGGAGGAATAAGAGGAAGGTGAAAAAAGGGTTGGACAGCAGTGACAGACAACAACACTGAATAGCGGAAAACAGTGGCAGCAGTGGCAGCAACGGATAATGGCAGCAGCGGCAGCGAATAACGGCAGCGGACAGTAGCTGCGGGTAACAGCTGCGGATAACGGTAGCGGATAGTGGCTGCGAGCAACAGCTGCGGATAACGGCAGCAGACAACAAACCCTAATGGCTCTCGATACCAACTTAAAATTGGGAGAGAAACCGAATATTTTATTATTACTGCTCACTTATTCCTATTACACATATTACCCTATTTAAGGGATAGTAGATCGACATAAAAAAGGAAAAACAGAAAGCTCCTAAAAAGCCCACTCTAAAAAGCCTATTAGAAAATACATTATATTTCAACAGTTTTTAAAAAGTCACAAGTGGATGTTGCCACGACATTCCAGTAAGGCTGGAAGGGTTAGAAGTGAAGGAAAACTTTTATTTGTTTAAGCTAGGGGAAGTGGACTTGATATTGGGGGTATCGTGGTTGGCTTCCTTAAGGGAAGTTAAAATTAATTGGAGAAACTTAACCATGAGTTTCGGTTTGGGAGAGAAAGAGACAAGGATCAAAGGTGACCCAACACTAACCAAGAGGGTGATAACTTTTGAAGCACGGCTAAAAGAAACAGAGATTGAAGGTTTATCTCTAGTCTAGAGCTTGGGAGGAAATAAGGGGGAAGATAGGGGAGAAAAGGTGGAATGTTTAACCTCTGGACAAACTGCACAACTTGAGGAAATTCTGGAAGAATATGGAGAGATCTTTAAAGACCCTACAACCTTACCACCAGTGAGAGATCTGGATCACAAGATCCGAATAAAAGCCGGAGTGGACCCAGTCAATGTCAGGCCCTATAGGTACCCTCACTTCCTAAAGTCAAAATAGAGAAGCAAGTGGCTGAAATGCTTAAAACAAGGATAATCAGGCCTAGCAACAACCCTTGTTCTACCCCTGTTATTCTAGTGAAAAAGAAGGATGACAGTTGGAGATTTTGCATCGACTATAGAGCCTTAAACAAAACAACCATTCTGAACAAGTTTCCAATACCTATGATATAGGAACTGCTGGATGAATTGCAAGGTGCAAGCTTCTTTCAAAGGTGGATTTAAGGGCAAGCTACCACTAGATAAGGATGAAGGAAGAAGATATCGATAAGCAAGCTTTTAGAACACACCAAGGACACTATGAGTTCTTGGTCATGCCGTTTGGATTGACAAATGCACCAGTCACGTTTCAATGCGATATGAATACAATGTAGAGACAGCATTTGAGGAGGTGTGTCCTGGTATTTTTTGACGACATCTTAATATATAGCAGAACTTGGGAAGAGCACAGGGAGCACTTGAAACAAGTGTTAAACACCCTATGGCAGAAACAATCCTTTGTTAATAGGAAGAAGTGTGAGTTTGGTCAAAGACAAATTAGATATCTGGGCCATGTGATTTCGGGACAGAGGGTGACTATGGATCGAGAAAAAGTGGAAGCAATGTTGGAATGGCCAATCCCTAAATCCCTAAAAGCTCTCAGGGGATTCTTAGGCCTTACGGAGTATTACAGGAGATTCATTCAGGAATATGGGCGAATAGCCAGACCTTTAACAGATTTGCTAAAGAAAGGTCAATTTGAATGAACTCCAAGAAGCATGGAGGCTATGCAGTGGATGTAGTGGCGTGGGAACTGCAGAATAGGGATGAGCCCCTCAAGCAATTAAGGTATCATTTGGAGAGGGCTCAGGACCAAATTGCAAAATTTGCTAATAGGAAAAGGAGGTAGTCATAATCAAGGAAGGAGACTGGGTATACTTGAAAATTAACCCCCTAGGAAAGCATCCATGCCTACCCGATTGCACCCAAAGTTGTTTGCTAGGTATTATGGTCCTTTCCAAGTGACCAAACAGGTAGGGCCTGTGGCTTTCAGGGTACAACTGCCAGAAACAACCAGGATACACCCTGTATTTCAAGTATCACAACTAAAACTAGTAGTGGGCACTCAACAAGTTGAAAGAGAGCTGTCGGAGGATCTACAAGGGGTGGGCTAGTCCGTTGGCCTCTTAAAGTGTTGGGAAGGAGAACATAAACAGTACAGGGAGCAGTCGTGCCACAAGTGCTCATTGAGTGGCAAGGAGGAGGACCAGAAGCTGCTACGTGGGAGGATGAGATGATAATTAGGGAGCATTTTCCAGAATTTCACCTTGAGGAGAAGGTTGTTCCTGGACCTACCAGTAATGATATGATCTAGAGAGTTTATGAAAGGAAGAAAAAAGTTAAAAATAAAGCATAAGTGGTTAGGGGTCTGTTAGGACAGTAAGGAAGAAGGGGCAAGGATGACTGTTTTGGTGGGGTGTTTTGTTCAGAGGAGGAGTCTTTAAATAGGAAAAGGTTTGTCTGGAGGGGGGTTATTGAGTGAATTGTATCTGAGTGATAGGATATTAGTATTCCTGTGTGAGGGGAGACAACTCCCTTTGAAGTGTTCAAATTGTATTCTTTGTACTCTTTACTTAAAAGAATAATAATACAAGGTTGTTTTAGTGTTTCCGTGTGTGTTTAGTGTTGTCAAGTGTGTGTTTTCAGATTTATTGAAACAAGAAATCTAATAACTCTTGACTTGGGATGTGTTAGAGATTCCACATCGACTAGAGATATGATCAAATTATAATATACAAGTGGGTGAAAACCACACCTAACACAAAATAGAGCACGTAATATTTTGAAGTTTTTAATCTTTACTTAGTTTATGGTAGTTGTTTTTAGTTGGAAAGTTCTACATTTCCTTCATCAATCCTCGAGGTACAACTTATATATACGTATGTGTGTGTTTTGGTAGATTACATTTTAATATCAATTAATTTTAAGTTGAAATCTTACATGGGTTTATCCCCTTTGAACAATCACAAGGTCCAATATTGCATCATCAATAAAGTTGCCAGACATTCTTATGTGAGATCACATATCAATGTATGAAATCTTTATGGGTTGTCGAACTTCTGTCTCATCATCATTAGTGATGACAATGTCATCAAAATAAACAAGGTGTTAGATATTAAGTTGTGTGTTTATGTTAATTGGGCTCAGACCATCTTGTATTTAGGGTTTTAGCCCATATTTTACATTATAAATAAACTACCCTATGTGTATGCAAAGACACATAAGGGAGATTTCTCCTCATCTTTTCACTATTTCATATGATATCTAGAGCTTAGGTTCTGTTCCAGCCTCTTCCACGGTCTCCGGTACTCACTACCGCCGCAGCCGCTGCAACTGCCGTCGTCGCCGCCGCCGATGTCGCCGGAGTTCCAGAATCGATCGGCGACCACTTCATCCGAATCGTCTCGGTCGGGCAACCACCGTGATCCAAAGATTGCGGCGATCGAAGCACCCACGCGCCTCCACGTGTCGCCGCCAAAGTTGCAGATCCGCCGCTTCTCGCCATGCTTGCCGGCGCGTTGCCGGAGCTTTGCACCGCCAACCAGCACTGCCGTGATTGCCTCCTCACCCTCTTTCTGGGTCTGTGGTCGTTTCATCAATCGGAGCACGTTGTATTTTTATGGTTTCTCCCTCTCCATGGCGTCTTTTGCGTCTACAAACACCTCTGCTAGTGCCTCATCTTCTTCTGTTGGTACCTCATATGATTCCCCAATATACACTAATTATGTGAATGTACACTTGTCCATTGACAAGTTAGATGGCACGAATTATGCAACATGGGCGTCCAACATCAAACTTTGGTTGAAGAGTCAGGGGTATGTAGATCACCTTACTAAAAATGTGATTAGTGCGACCACAGATGAAACTTCCCACTGAATGAAAATTGATGCCCAATTATGCATCGTCATAAAGTCCACCATTCACTCCTCTCTAAAACAAATGTTTCGATCATATGAAACATGTTAAGAAGTATGGGCACAAGTGAAGCTATTATACACAAATGAAACCCAACGACTTTATGGTGTTTGTCAAGACCTATTCACTGTTATTGGTTCGTGCAGTCCTGGTCCCATGGTAGAATATTTGGGTAAAGTTCATGCCATCCTTCATGATTTTAATGAGCTATTACCTCCTGCTTCAACTTTTGCTGAAGAACTGGAACAACGACCAAAGTTCTTCATGTTGTTGGCATTATACGGACTCTCTGATGATTCCTCCCATGTCTGTGATCAGATTTTGGGTTCTCCTGTCATACCCAACTTTACTTCTACTTGTTCTGCTCTTTTGCGTATTCCGAGCAAACTAGTCATTGAGACATCTCCTCATATTGATGATTCCTCAGTTATGGCTGCCCAACGTGATGATAGAAGTCGGTTTCACAAGCCAAGTAAAGGACGACCAAAATGTGACCACTGTGGCAATTTAGGCCACATAATTGATAGATGTTATGCGCTTCATGGACGTCCTCCTCGATCTGTAGCAATGGCTAATTCTTAGCCACCTCCTCGACCTCCCCAATCACCGTCTACAGACCATCCTACTTAATCAAATATTGTAGACAACCCTACCGTCTTCAACGAGTTTCTCAGATGGTCTGAGGATCGTCAACAATCTATTTCCACTATATTTGCATCTTTTGCACGCATAAGTACACCTTTTGTTGGTCTGACTCACTCCCTCGGATCTTGGGTCCTTGACTCAAGCGCTACCGATCATATAACAGGTAACAAGTCCTTGTTTTCTTCCTTGTCATGTCCGGATAATTTACCCTCGGTAACAATGGCTGATGGGTCTAGAGTCTCATCTCATGGCATTGGCACTATTCATATTTTTCCATCCATATCCATTGATCATGTACTTTATGTCCTTGGGTCTCCCTTCAACTTATTGTCCATAAGTCGTCTAAATCGTTCCCTTAATTGTTTTATTTCATTTACCAAAGATTTTGTTTGTTTGCAGGACTGTTAAGTCCCTGGCAAGTGTACCAGATCGTTATCAAGTAATATAAACGGGTAAGTCCGAATATCGTTTTCCCAAAGGACTCTTAGGCCTTAACTTTCATGTAAACTAATCGCGTAAGACTTGAGAAGAGAATAATATTGGTGGTTATATGCAAAGAACAAAAATAAACATGCAATGCAATTGATTCAATTGGTTTTGAGAACTATGGATGAATGGTGTTGTTGGGGTTTACAATTTCATCTTATCCACTCTCATATATCTACTCTTCTTATTTAATTCACTTATTTATCTAATTGTCATGCATACTTTCTTAATTACCCTTAACCCAATTCCTTGGTGAAAAGAGTCTATTACTAATTGTCGGCTTGCTATCCCTAGCCTCCCCTAGTAACTAATAATGCAATGCGTTCTTAAGCAATTACAATTGACCGTCCTATCCCTATCCCTAGGCGATATTGGCATAATCAAGGAATTTCCCACCAGTTCATGATATTACCGTACGTCCCCATATCTATAAAGACAAACATCATTTACTGAATGAGTTAAACAATAAAAGCATTGAGCGCAGATGAGAACCCAACAATTGATAAACAAGTATATGAAAAGCATATGAAATAAATAAGAATTTCAATATATATGAGAGTTTCAAAAGATTACATTGTTCCCCAGCAACAAAGGGTTTAGTTCACCATAATCATGGTAAAACTAAATGAAAATAATGAAAGAATGGAAGAAATAACCCTAAACTTGGTTGAATGGAGCCTAAGCATCCAAGGAACCTCCTCCAAGGTGTGTGGAATAGCTCTGGACGTTCTCTCTGCCAAAAGAATCCCTATCTAATTCGCACTGGGGCTATATATAAGCCCAAAAAGATAATAGATAGATAACAGAAAGATTTACAGAATCTAACTAAAAAAACAGACAACCGCCCAGGCGCCTAATTTGACCGCTCAGCGATTTGCCTCTAGCCGCTCTGACCACTCAGCGGTCAGTTTTGCCGCTGAGCAGTTTGCCTCTAATCGCTCTGAGCGCTCAGTGGACCATTCTGGCGCTCAGCGGTTTGCTTGACCCTTCTTTTCATCATTTTTCTCCTTCTTTCATGGGTCTAAGTCCACCTTATTTCACTTCCATCTTTATTTCATCTAAAAACCTTGCAAAACAATGCAAAACAAGCATAATATCTCTAAAACCAACTTTTGACTCTCAAGAGACTCAACTAAGTGTTTTACTTGATTTAAAGCTCATTCTAAGCCACAAAGGGTGTGTTTTACTATCAAATTTAAGTATGAAAATAACAATTTTTAGACCGTTATCAAGGACCAGAGTTCGAAACACATGATTGGCGGAGGATGTGAGTCTCATGGCCTATATCTTCTCCGCCTTTCTCCACATGTTGGCATAATCATGGAGTCACCATCCCTTCTTCATGCTCAGTTAGGTCATCCCAGTCTTGCCAAACTGCAGCAACTTGTTCCGAGTTTGTCGAAGTTATCAAGTTTGTCGTGTGAGTCTTGTCAGTTNGGAAAGCATACTCGTAGTTCCTTTCCTCGTAGTGTTTCACAACGAGCGTCATCCTCTTTTTCATTAGTTCATTCTGATATTTGGGGACCTAGTTGTGTTAAGTCCACTTTAGGATTTCAGTATTTTGTTACTTTTATTGATGACAATTCCAGATGTACTTGGTTGTTTTTAATGAAGAATCGTTTTGAGTTGTTTTCTATTTTCCACTCATTTTTCAATGAAATAAAAACAAAGTTTGGGTTTCTATTCAAACTTTACACAGTGATAATGGCCGTGAATACCTTTCTCAAACGTTTAAACATTTTATGGCTTTTCATGGCATTCTTCACCAGATCTCATGTGCTTATACTCCTCAACAAAATTGGGCGGCTGAGCACAAGAATAAACATCTTATTGAAACAACTCATACACTTCTAATCCATGGCCAAGTACCCTCACGTTTTTGGGGTGATGCAGTTCTCACTGCATGTTATCTCATAAACCGCATGTCGTCTTCTGTCCTAGATAACAAAATCCCTCATTCTGTCTTATTTCCTCAAGACTTTTACATCCATTACCTCTTAGAAATTTTGGGTCTACATGTTTTGTTAATGATTTTAGTCCTGGTCTTGATAAGTTATCTCCTAGTTCTCACAAATGTGTCTTCTTAGGATTTCCACGGTCACAAAAGGGCTATAAGTGTTTTTCCCCTTCCCTCAATCATCATTTTATCTCCGCTGATGTCACTTTTGATGAATCTTCGTTTTATTTTTCACATCTATCTTCTAGTTCTGTACCTCCACCTATTACTATTGATATTCCTATTGTCTATGATCCTTTAGACTCTCATTCCCCACGGGATCGTCCTTCAACTCTACCCCTTCAGGTTTATAGTCGCCGCAATCGTCTCCCTCATGACTCACCTCCTATGCCGCCTCCTATGTCTCCTCCGGCTCTAGAAAATGAGTCTGACCTGCCTATGGCCCTCCGTAAAGGTATACGCTATACTCGTAACCCTTCCCCCATTATATTGTTCTTAGTTACCACAAATTATCTCCATCTTTTTTACACATGTCTCTCATCCATTTCTTCTGTGTCAATTCCCAAGTCTGTGGGTGATTGTTGAGACTTTGGCAAGTGTACCAAATCGTTTCAAGTAATAAACCATGGTAAGACCAGGTATCGTTTTCCCAAGGGACTCGTAATACTAGAGAATTGTGCGATTAACAACTCATCTAGACTCAAGAACAACTCATCATTTAAGAATATGTGCAAAAAGATAAATTCACAAATAATTACAAGGTTGGACTTTGGTATTGAAGGCACTTAGAAATGGAAAAGACTAGAAATGGTATGAAATGACAATGTTAAAGTTAGCTTTCACCAATTCACTCTTATGTATACCCAACTCTCCATCAATTTACTAAAGTCAATCCACTAAAACACTCTAGCTCTAATCCCTTAGGTGAAAGAGCCTAGGTTTTCCTATCAAACTCCAATCCCTTGGAAAATCTAACAAGCAAAACCCACATTAAGAACTAGGATCTAAGACAACATGTGAATCATCTTCCATCCCTAGAATCAATGACCACAAGGACCCTTGTTTCAGTTCAAGATTCCATCTTACGTCCCCATAATCAATGAAACCCCAAAATCAAGTCATGAACGTCCCCATTACATGCAAGCTTTAAGATTGGAAACAAGAATACTAGTAAAAGATAGAAAAGGCATATATATATTCAAATCATTCAACAAATACACAAGAGTTCATAGGCTACAACTAACCCCAACAAGATAGGTTTGGCTCTCCATGGAAAATGGAGAGCCTCTAAGCTTACAACAATGGAAGATTGAAGAAAAAGGAGACCCAAGGAGGGAGAAGGAGATGTTCCCACATGCTCCACGCAGCCTCCAAGAGCTCCTGGAACGGTTTGAAGGCCGCGATGATTAACCGGTTCGGTGGGGGATTTAGAGGAACGGTGTTCGAGAGGTTGGCATCGTTGAGACAGGAGGGCACGGTGGAGGAATTTGTTCGCAACTTTGAGGTATTGACTGGATAGACGAGGGGCATACCGGAGGAGCAAGTACTCAGATATTTCCTAGTCGGACTATGGGAGGACATAAAGGGGCAGGTTCGAATCCAGAACCCGCCGGATTTAATGGAAGCAATGAGGGTCGCTCGGGACGTGGAGGATGCGATGGTGAGAGCGTAAGGGGGTTTTGCGAGTAGGTTCAGAATGAATCCCGTAGGGGCGCGATCATCGGGAGGAGTGATACGAACAGACCCGATTCGTAATCTGACGAACCTAGGAGGCCGAGTGGAGACGGCGGGAAACGCGAGAAGAGATGGGGGTATCGCGAACGCGAATACGAGATCGAATATCGCTGGTGGGAACGATAATCGTGGAAGAATGGTGAGAAACCTACCATATCCGTAGTTTCTCAAGAGAAGCAAGGAGGGATGTTGCTTCCGGTGCGGAGGCCTATTCGCGCCCGACCATCGTTGTGATGAGAAGAGTTTGAGGGTATTATTGTGAGCGGAAGACGAAGAGGAGGAAGTGGGGGAAGAAACCGAAACCCAAGGAGAGAAGCTCTTGGAGTTATCGGCCTGTTCTGCGGAAGGGCTAACGTTGGCCAGAACGCTGAAATTGACAGGGATGATAGGAGAAAGGAGGGTGGTGGTGCTGATAGACAGCGACGCCAGTCACAACTACATAGGCCGGAAGCTGACGGAGGAATTAGCATTAAAGGTGATGGACACCCCGGCGTATTGCGTGAGTTCGGGTGATGGCCATCGGAGAATGACGTGGGGCCGGTGTGAGAAGGTGATGGTGAAGCTGGAGGAAGTCGATGTTGAGGAAGAGTTTTACGTATTTGAGTTGGGGGGTGTAGATGTAATTTTGGGAGTTGCATGGTTGGCCAAACTTGGAGAAGTAAGCATCAATTGGGGAAAAATGACTATGGCTTACAAAGTGGGGGACAAGAGGATATGTATAAAGGGTGATCCCTCATTATCGAGACAGGTGGTGAATGCCAGGAGTTTGCTTAAACTAGTGGAAGCTGACTCAGGGGCTGTGGTTTGGAATCTGTGAAAGTGGAGGAGGAAAACTGCAGTGAGTGGGATCATGACGTGACAGAAGAGCAGAAAAAACAATTACAGTCGGTGCTGCAGGCGCACTCTCCCGTTTTTCGTGAATATCAGGGGCTACCTCCAAACCGAAACAGAGAGCACCGCATCCAACTAAAAGAGGGAGTAGACTCCATAAATGTGAGGCCATATCGTTACCCGCACCTCATGAAGGGGGAGATTGAGAAGCAGGTGGAAGATATGTTGAAGGCTGGCATCATTCGTCCGAGCACGAGCCCATTCTCGAGTCCGGTGATCTTGGTGAAGAAGAAGGATGGGAGTTGGAGGTTNTGTGTAGACTANCGNGCCCTAAATAAAGCAACGGTCCCCGATAAGTTTCCTATTCCCGTGATAGAANAATTGCTAGATGAGNTGACCGGTGCACGNTACTTTTCGAAGATTGATCTAAAATCTNGNTATCACCANATTAGAATGGAGGAAGGAGATGTGNCCAAGACTGCTTTCCGCACTCACCTCGGCCATTTCGAGTTCCTCGTTATGCCATTTGGGCTNACNAATGCCNCTGCTACGTTCCAGAGTACGATGAATNAGCTATTGCGGAAGTATCTTAGGAAATGGGTGTTAGTNTTTTTTGATGATATCCTTGTTTACAGTTCCACATGGGAAGACCACTTGGTNCATTTAGACGGAGTGTTGCGGNTGCTAGAGGAGAATGGATGGGTGGCCAACCAAAAGAAATGTGAGTTTGGNAGAAGGAGGATCCGATATTTAGGCCATCAAATCTCAGANCAGGGGGTGGAGATGGATGNTGANAAGACGANAGCCGTGGTGGAATGGGGAGAGCCGAGGAGCTTGAAGGCATTAAGGGGCTTCTTGGGGTTAANGGGTTANTATAGAAGATTCGTGGCTGGATATGGAAAGTTGGCCAGACCGTTGACGGAGCTATTGAAGAAGGGTAAGTTTGACTGGTCTGAGCAAGCAAAACAAGCGATGGATGCGTTGAAGGTTGCGATAACATCAGCTCCCGTGTTAGCTTTGCCAAACTTCGAACAAGAGTTTCACATCGANTGTGATGCCTCTNGAGGTGGGGTGGGAGCTGTNTTNACCCAGAATAAGAGACCGATAGCTTTCTTTANCAAGGCTTTGTCTNCNGCTTCTCTAAGTAAGTCAATTTATGAGAAAGAATTAATGGCTCTCGTTTTGGCCATTTAGCACTGGAGACCTTACTTGGTGGGGANGAAATTTACNGTGCACACTGACCAGCGCAGCTTGAAATACTTGATGGAACAGAGAATTACCACTCAAAGTCAGCAAAACTGGTTGGCAAAATTAATGGGATATGACTTTGAGATCGTATATAAAAAGGGNAGNACCAATAGGGCTGCTNATGCCCTCTCGAGGAGAGATGAAGGAGAGATGGAAGAAAGAGAATTNCAGCTCATTTCCAGGCCCTTTTGGCAAGATTTTAACGACATCCTGCGAGAGGTAGAGGAGGACGTGACATTGCAGAAAGTAATTGCTGATCTGAAAATGGATTCAAACTCTCATGGGCCTTACACTTTAGAAAATGAAAGATTGCATTATAAAGGCCGGATGGTGATATCGTCCAGTTCAGTTTGGATACCAAAGCTGCTTGATGAATTCCATGTAACCAAAACTAGGGGACGCTCGGGAGTCTACCGTACATATAGGAGGATAGCCCAATCTTTGTATTGGGTGGGGATGAAGAAGACAATCACTGAATTTGTGGCGAGTTGTGCAGTATGCCAACAACATAAGTACTTGGCAGCAAATCCTCAAGGGCTGTTGCAACCCCTACCTATTCCGCAAGCTGTTTGGGAAGAAATCAGCTTGGATTTCATAGTAAGGTTACCAAAATCCCAGGGGTTTGATGCCATTATGGTAGTGGTGGACAGGTTGAGTAAATACGCGCATTTTATGGCATTGAAACACCCTTATTCTGCTAAAACCGTGGCTGATGTGTTCACCAAAGAGATCATCAGGCTACATGGGATTCCGGTTTCTATGGTGAGTGATAGAGATCCCTTATTTTTGAGTATTTTTTGGAGAGAATTATTCAAGATGCAGGGAACACAGCTCAAAATGAGCACGGCGTATCATCTAGAGACGGATGGGCAAACTGAGGTGGTTAACCGCATTGTTGAAGGATATTTGCGGTGCTTTTGCTTTGAACAACCAAAGAGTTGGTATGCTATGCTTCCTTGGGCTGAGTTTTGGTATAACACGAGCTATCAAGGAGCTGCAAGATGCACACCATTTGAAATTGTATATGGGAGAGCCCCTCCCTCATTTAGCCGGTTCATTCCAGGGGAAACACCAGTGGAGGCAGTGGCACAGGATTTGATGACAAGAGATGAAGCCCTTAAACCGTTAAAGTATCACTTGAATCGGGCACAGGAATTAATGAAGCAGCAAGCAGATAAGAAAAGGAGGGAGATAGATATAAAAGTGGGAGATTGGGTGTACTTGAAGATTAGACCACACCGTCAATCTTCAATGCCAACTAGACTACACCCAAAACTCTCGGCACGTTATTTTGGGCCCTACAAGGTGTTACAGCAGGTGGGGAGTGTAGCTTTTCGATTGGAGTTACCTGAATCTGCCAGGATTCGTTCAGTGTTCCATGTGGCGCAGTTAAAGAAAGCGGTGGGGGACCATGGGATTGAAAAGATGTTGCCAGAGGAGTTGCAAGCTGACGGTCCTGCTTTTTGGCCAACAAGAATTTTGGAGCGCAGGCAAATTCAAAAAGAAGATGAAGTATGTCACCAAGTTCTGGTAGAATGGCAGACAGGGGGAAAAGAAGGAGCAACTTGGGAAGATCAAGCCACAATCCAGGAATAGTTTCCAAAATTTAACCTTGAGGACAAGGTTATGGATGAAGGGGGGGGGGGTAATGATAGGATGATGAGGGTGTACGTTAGGAGAAAGAAGAGTATGTGAGTAGTTAGTTGTATTAGCTGGCCTAATTGTATGACAGTTAGGAAGGGGGAACACTTATTGTTGTATAAATAGTTAAGGGGAATAAGGGAAGGGACTTTTGAACAGTAGTAGTCTCTAAACAGGATTTGGTTATCCTTGTTGGGGAAGGTTAAGCTTCCTTTGTACTCCCTTTTCTTGTATTCTTTCTGGGAGTTCAATAAAACCAGAGACTATTCATACCTTTTGAGTTGATTACGTGAGTTGTGGAGTGATAGATAGGATTTCTTTATCAAGAACCCTATCATCAGTCGTAGCCCAGCTGCAGCCCAGCTACAACATTCCAAATATCTCTTTTTTTTTCTATTTTACTTGCTTTTGTGGCTGGTTCAATTGTTTACTTTGGTGGAAGTTCTTCCAAGCATATTTTAGCTACAAAATAATGGGATTAGTGATGAATTTACGTCAATGTAGCCTAAAACACACTTATTAAGAAAACACGACAAAAGAAGAGGATTAAGCAAGTTACAAGCTAGGAAGGAGTTGATTTTGCTACTAAAATGATGCTTAGATAATGATAAGAATTAGCATTATCAGTGATGCCTTAACTCATCCAGGTTGACGTCAAGCCATGTTGGATGAATTAAGTGCTTTACAGAAAAGTGGAACTTGGGAGCTTGTCCAATTACCATTTGGAAAGTTTGTTGTTAGTTACAGGTGGGTGTATGCTATCAAAGTTGGCCTCGATGGTACAATTGATTGTTTGAAGTCTCGATTGGTTGCCAAAGGCTACACATAGATTTTTGGTTTGGATTATGGTGATACTTTTTCTCCAGTGACGAAAATGACTTTTGTTCGCCTTTTCATTGCCATGGCCGCTCTTCGACAATGGCCTTTTTACCAACTTGATGTCAAATGTGCTTTCCTTAATGGTGATTTGCATGAAGAAATTTATATGGAGCAACTGCTCGGCTTTGTTGCTTAGGGGGAGTCATCCGGATTGGTATGTCGTCTTTGTAAATCCTTATATGCCTAAAACAGTCTCCTCGGGCCTGGTTTGGTAAATTTAGCTGTGTTGTTCAACAATTTCATGTCTTGCAATGAAGCGGATCATTCAGTGTTCTATCGCCATTCAAGTGCTGGATGTATCTACTTAATAGTGTATGTCGATGACATTGTTCTAATAGGAAGCAACTATCTTGGCATCTCTCAGATGAAACACCACCTTTGTCACCATTTTCAAACCAAAGATCTTGGCAAACTCCGGTACTTTTTGGGTATTGAAGTAGCACAATCCAATACTGGTATTGTCATATCTCAAAGGAAGTATGCGTTAGACATCTTGGAGGAAACAGGGTTAATGAACTCTAAATCTGTTGAGACACCTATGGATCCTAATACCAAACTCCTACCAAATCAGGGGAAGCCTGTCTCGAATCCTGAATGGTACAGAAGACTAGTTGGTAAATTAAACTATCGTACTGTTATGCGTCCTGACATTTCCTTTGCAGTTAGCGAGGTGAGTCAATTCCTTAACTCCCCATGTGAAGACCATTGGGATGCAATTGTTCGCATACTGAAGTATATTAAAGGATCACCTGGAAAAGATTTGCTATATGGTCCTAACAACGATACAAAAATCGTTTGCTAGTCAGATGCTGATTGGGCTGGTTCCCTTTCTGATAGGAGGTCTACTTCTGGATATTGTGTCTCTATTGGTGGNAACCTGATATCTTGGAAAAGTAAGAAGCAAAGTGTTGTGGCTAGGTCCAGCGCAGAAGTAGAATATAGAGCTATGGCATCAGCTACTTGTGAGCTTGTGTGGCTTAAACAATTACTTAGTGAATTGAAATTTGGAGATGTCACTCACATGACACTTATATGTGATAATCAAGTTGCTCTTCATATTAGCTTTAACCCAATCTTCCATGAGAGAACCAAGCACATTAAAGTTGATTGCCATTTTATTAGAGAAAAAATCATATCCGGAGATATCAAGACTGAGTTCGTTAAATCAAGTTGCCATTTTATTGACTATCTTTGTAACAAGCTTGGAACATATGATTTTTATGCTCCAGCTTGAGGGGGAGTGTTAGATATTAAGTTGTGTGTTTATGTTAATTGTGTTCAGCCCATCTTGTTTTTAGGGTTTTAGCCCATATCTTACATTATAAATAAACTACCTATGTGTATGCAAAGACACACAAGGGAGATTTCTCCTCATCTTTTCACTATTTCATACAAGGCAAATACACTTGTCATCAGCATACAAAAGGTAAATTCACTTGACAGATGATCAACCTCACACCTAGCCATGCCAAACTGTATCAAGGCAAAACTGAAACGACCAAACCAAGCCCAAGAAGATTGCTTCAAACCATAGAGAGACCAATGGAACTTACAAACAAGACAAGAATCGCCGAGAACAAGAAAAGCAGGGGACTGATACATATAAACGTCTTCCTTGAAGTCATCATGTAAGAATGTATTTTTAATAACTGGCCGATGAAGAGGTCTATGATGAATAACAACCATAGCTAGAAAAAGATGAACAAAAGCTATTTTGTCCATAGGGGAGAAGGTGTCCTTATAATCAAGACCAAAATCTGTGTATATCCTTTGGTGACGAAGCAAGCTTTTAATCGATCAATATGATTATCAGGTCCAATTTTTATTTCATAATCCCAATGACAACCCATAGTTTGATTGCCAGGAGGTAAAGGAACAAGATCCCAAAGTGCCACTAGAATGTAAGGCTGCCATCTTGACTACCATTACCTAATGCTAGCCGTGATTAGCCATGCCTTCACCTATAGTCTTAGGAATAGACACAAAATCCAAAGAAACAAAGGATACATAGGATGGAGACAAATGATTATAAGTAATGGTAAAAGCATAGCGAGGATTAGGATTACAAAAGAAATGAATACCTTTTCGTATCACAATAGGAAGTTCATGTGTAGGAGGCGTAGGCAAGAACGTTGGTGAACCCAAAGGGCATTACTAGAAATTCAAAATGTCCCTAGTGAGTGAGGACTTTGTCTCAGATTGTAACCTTATTGAAGGTTCGGTAATCAATGCAGATTCTCTAACTGCCATCTATTTTCTTGACTAATATGACACGGCTCAAGTAGGGGATATTGTTAGGCCTGATTATCCAAGTTCTTAGCACTCAGAAACTTGTTTTTCAATTTCTGTCTTCAATAGGTGTGGGTATCGATAAGGTCTAACATTAATTGGATCTACCCTAGCTTTAATAACAATCTTGTGATCCATGTTCCTATTGGGTCTTAACTCATTCGGCTCCTGAAACACCGCTCCATACTCCCCAAAAATGATTTCCAACTCCCTATTGTTCTAGCATCAAGTGTTCCTCCCAACCTTCCTTTTTTTCTAGCTTTGTTATTCCTATGTCCCACATTGTTGGGACAACTTTGATCTCGGTTTCTTTCAATTGAGCTTCTGCAGAAACAACCCTTTTTGTGAATGTTAGGTCTCCCTTAATTTGCACTTTTTGTCCTTTCGGTTGAAGCTCATGGTCAGGTTTCCCAATTAACCTGGACCTCTCCCAATGAAGCCAACCATGTTACCCCAATAATTAAGTCTACTCCTCCGAGCTTGAACAAATAAAACTTTTCTTCTACCACAAGTTTCTCCAACTTTATGATTATGTTGCGACAAGATCCCCTTGTGAGTTTCTTATGTCGATCTCCTAAACAGACCTTGTATGGTGGTGTTGCTTCCACTGCCACACCCAGATCAACTAAGGTAAAATTGTGGCTCCCTCCACTGTCAATCAGGATTAACACCTTCTTTCCATTCATCCACCCCTGCAATTTCATTGTGTTGGTTTGAGTCAGTCCCTTGCTGAAAACAAGGATAGTTCCATCTATTTCTGCTCCATATCCTCATCTTCCCTTTCGCTTTCCTCCTCATCCTCAAACATTATTAACACCCGCATATTCTTCTATAGGCACCTATGTCTAGGGTTGTAGGCCCTTCCACAATGGAAACATCTCCCTTCCTCCCTCCTCCTAATGTACTTTGGGTATGGAAGATTGCGTACTCCTTTGCTCCTAGCTTCCCCCGCCGTATTTCCTACATTCTTAGAGACAACCGAGGTTTAACATCTCTTTTTCCTGGCAGTACTAATGTTGTTAGACGTTCCTTGACCACTTCTCATGCGGTTTCATGTTTCCGTTCTGGTTATTGTCCCCATTCCTTCTTGATACCGAAACGATGAATTGTTGTTTTAGTTTATACCTCTTTCTAGCATTCTTGATTCCTTCATCACCTCTTCCACGTCTTTGGCTATTTCCATATCCTTCATCAAATCTTAGGGATTTTGAGGCTTGATTTGACTTCTGATTTCACTATGTAGACCCGCAAAAGAATACCCTAGGAGCTGTTATTCTGATAGTTTTTAAATCTGCAACGCTAACACCTTAAATTCTTGAATGTATTCTTCCACTTCCCTCTTTTTTCCATAACCTAAACCAATGGCCAACCCCTCATTCCGTATTAATAAATGTTAGGCAGAGTTTTTCTATGGATGAAATGTTTTGGATTTTGAAAAACTTTTCTACTCTTGCTATTCACCCCCATCAAATTTGTCCCTTCAAAAGTGGGTAATTCCACCCTTTTCATCCAACGCTTTTGAATTTCCTCCTCTCCCCCCTCTTATTCGTCAACTGGTTCTTCTCTCCGTCCCTTTCTTCCTCCATGAACATAATTCTAACTACCTTTTGATCCCCTCTCATGATTTTGAATTCCGCATCATTTCTTTCATTTCTTGGATACTTTCCCTAATTTCTTGCATTGCCTTTCCCTGTTCGTTGGCCCATCTTTCAAGTGTATCCACTCTACCTTCCATGCTACTTCCTTTTCTTGATCCGACAAGTCAGACCAAATGTTAGGTTTCTTGATTTAAAGGAGCCTAAAACATAGTTACACACCCAAAAACACTAGTGTTATGTACACCCAACACTGAAAAGGTATCTATTCTTTAACCACAACTAGAGTACAAGAAAACAACCAAGGGAAAATGTTTTCCTTTACATGAGATGCAACTAATATTGTCTAGCCTTCCAAACTAACCAAAAAAATCCTCATCAAAAGACGTCTAATTTATATTTTGCCAGCCCCAGGGTCATTTATGTTAAGGTTGTAATGATTCATGCAACTATATAACGTCAAAAAAGTGAATTTCTAATGTCAATTGACATCATAATTTGAGATTTCGGACGTCATATGCTTATTTGAAGTCAGAAAATGATATTTCTAACGTATACTTTGAACATTTATTGACAATAATGTGACTGGTCATATTTAACATTGGCTTTTTTCTATTTTGATGTTGAGCATGAGATGTAATAGACTTATTTCGCACTAGTGCAACTATACCTATATACAGTCGTCCCACTAAGGAGACTATAGCAGCCCAAACCACATGTAACAACCTATTTTTTACAACCTTCCTCCTAACATAAACATTCATAATCTTATCAGACTTACTATAGGAAATTGGTAAAACAACCTACAAACTAGCAAGTACACATGTTGATCCAAATACAAAGTTGAGAAGTGTGGAGGATGATGTTGGTGTGGATAGTGAATTGTTCCAAAGACTTGTGGGGAAACTTATTTATTTATCATAGTATACCCGATACTGCTTTTGTTGTGAGTCTAGTCAACCAATTTATGCATCAACCAAAGGAAGTACTTTTATAAGTTGCTTTTAAAATTGTCTAATATTTAAAAGGGACACAAGAAAGTGGAATTTTGTTCTATAGTAAGAACAATGCTAGTCTTGAGGAATATAAATGTTCTTGATTATGCAAGTTCAATTATGAATAATAGGTCGCTAGTCTTGAGGCATATATTGTTCTTGATTATGCAAGTTCAATTATGAACAATAGGTCAATTACTGGATATTGCACCTCTCATAATTTAGGGTAAAACGTATATATTATTATGCTGAGATTACAAATCCATATATATAATGCTAGAAAGCTATTTTAGGAAATATAATAATAGCTCCTAAAGAAAGAATCCCTATATTTCAGGGATATCCTACTAATACCTGATAATTATAATCTCCTAAATAAGGAAGAAATATAATTAATAAAAACAAAGACTTTAATAGAAATAATAGAGATAAAAAGATTCTAACACTCCCTCTCAAGCTGGTGAATAAGTATTTTCCATTCCCAGCTTGGAAACAATACTTTCGAAGTTGTTACTGTTCAGCCCCTTTGTTAGAATATCTGCAAGGTTATCTTGTGAAGAGACATATGGAGTAAAAATTAGACCACTATCTAATTTTTCTTTGATAAAATGTCTGTCAATCTCGATATGTTTGGTTCTATCATGTTGTACTGGATTATGAGCTATGCTAATAGCAGATTTGTTGTCAGAATAAAGTCTTATTGATTCATCTGACTTTATTCCTAAGTCTTCCAAGATGATCTTTAACCATAATAGTTCGCATATCCCTTGTGCCATTGCCCTGAATTCTGCTTTAGCACTGGATCTTGCTACCACATTTTGCTTTTTACTCTTCCAAGTCACAAGATTTCCACCAATGAAAGTGCAATACCCTGTAGTTGACCTCCTGTCCACAATTGAGTCTGCATAGCCTGCATCTGTATATGCTTCCACTCTTACATTCCCATTTCGTTCAAACAAAATTCCCCTGCCTGGGGTTCCCTTCAAATATTGCACAATTCTTAGTGCAACTTGTAGTGAAACTCCTTAGGTTGGTGCATGAACTGGCTAACAAGGCTTACAGCAAATGGAACATCAGGCCTAGTGTGAGATAAATAAATCAATCTACCAACTAACCTCTGATACATTTCCTTGTCAACTGCAGTACCTTCTTCAACATTCCCCAATTTCATGTTTGGATCAATTGGTGTACTCGCAGGCTTGCAATCTGTCTTCCCAGTTTCTTTCAACAAATCTGTGATGTATTTTTGCTGAGATATAAATATTCCCTTTTTAGAATGGGCCACTTCAATCCTTAAGAAATACTGCAATTTTCCCAAGGTCTTAATTTCAAATTCCTTGGCTAGATGTTGGCCTAACAGCTGTTGCTCCTCCTCATCATCGCATGTTACAATAATATCATTACATAAACCAATAGCACCGTAACTCTCCCTGATTTAGAGTGTTTAATGAACAAGGTGTGATCTCCTTGACTTTGTTTAAAGCCCAGACTTATCATAACTTTAGTAAACCTTCCAAACCACGCTCGTGGTGATTGTTTCAACCCATACAATTCCTTTTTTAGCTTGCAAATAGTGTTGGCAGCTGTTTTTCCCTCATATCCAGGGGGCAATTCCATGTAAATTTCCTCTTCAATTTCTCCATGAAGGAAGACATTTTTAACATCAAATTGTTGCAAGTTCCAACCATAATTAGCTGCTAGAGATAATATCACCCTAACTGTATTCATTTTTGCCACTAGAGCAAAAGTTTCCATGTAATCCACTCCATAGGTTTGAGGGAATCCCTTAGCCACTACCCTTGCTTTGTATCTCTCAATAGACCCATCAACCTTGTATTTTATAGTATATATCCACCTGCAGCCTACTGGTCTTTTTCCATTCGGGAGAGCCATCAAATCGCAAGTACTATTCTTTTCTAGTGCTTCCATTTCCATGTCCATAGCTTGTTTCAATTTTTTATCACTCAATGCCTCAGATAAAGAGGTAGGTGTGGTTGTGGTGTTTAGGTTTGTGAGGAAGGCTTTATGAGTAGGTGAGAAGTTTTTAAAGGATGGGTAATTAGCTAGAGGGTACAATGGCTTGGTAGTGCATTTCCTAGTCTCTTTCCTAAGGGCAATTGGAATATCTAGATCCTCATAAAGGGCTGCTGGACTGGATTGGGCTGCTGGATTGGATTTTGCTGGGCTGGATTCAGATTCCTGTATATTTGGAAAAACAGAGTTTGATGCATTAGGAATTAAAGGATTAAGGATAGTTACCTCATGTAATGTTGGGTTGGATGGTTGAACATGGACAAATTTTGGAGTGGTCTTTGTCTTCCTTGTATAAACCAGACTTTTACCAAATCTTACATCAGCCCCATCTTGAGTCTCAGTTGTTACACTTTTAGTCCCTATTTCTGGTCCTAATCTTAAGTCAGGAAGCATAAGGATATCATCTTCATTTGGTGCAGTCTCCCCTTGAAAATGATCTTTATAGAAGTAATTTTGTGCTAAAAAAAGGTGACATCACGAGACACAAAGAATTTTTTGGATGGTGGGTGATAGCATTTATACGCCTTTTGTGTGGATGAGTATCCTATGAAAACCCATTTTAAGGCTCTAGGATCAAGTTTACCTCTATCACTATTGTGGACATGGACAAAAGAGACACAACCGAAGATGTATGGAACAAGGTGGTTGGATGTGGACACAGTAGGATAAAAGGATGACAAAACCTCCATAGGGCTTTTGGAAGCTAGAATATAAGAAGGTAGTCTATTAATTAGATAACATGCAGTGAGAACAGCCTCCCCCCAAAAACTTTTAGGAAAGGAGAGCTCTAGTTTGGTCAAGAAGGTGTCCATTTTTTCTCTCTACAATCCCATTTTGTTGAGGAGTTTTGACACAAGAGGACTCATGAATGATACCTTCCTTTTGACAAAAAGAAATAAGCCCATGATTGAAGTAATCTTTGGCATTATCAGATCTAATCTTCTTAATGCTAACACCAAATTGATTTTTTACAATTGAGAAAAAATTTGAACCACAGAGCTTACTTCATATTTTTGTTTTAGTAAGAAAACCCACGAAACACGGGTGCAATCATCTTTTAAGGTAATAAACCAGCGAGCACCAGAAACATTTGTGACATTTGAGGGATCCCATACATCAGTATGAATTAAATAGAAGGGAAAATGCTTTTATTATTACGAACAGGGAAAGAAACATGTTTGTGTTTAGCAAGTTCACACACTTCACAATTGAGGCTTGCCACATCCAATTTGCTAAAAAGGGAAGGGAATAATAATTTGATAACTCTAAAGGAAGGATGTCCAAGACGACAATGATGGAAGAAGACCTTCTCCTTACTGGTCTTTATTGAATCAGAGAAAAAAGAGTTGTTATTTCCCAGGGATGATGGCAGATTTGGATTGTTCAAGTAATACAAGCCATTCCAGTCTCTAGCATGTCCAATCGTCCTCCCCGATTGGTTGTTCTGTATGAAACAATTATTGTTAGAAAAAATAACATTGCATGAGAGATCATGTATGAGTTTTTTAATGGAAACTAAACTAACAGATTATTTAGGAATATGAAGGACATTTTTAGGGGTGATATATAGGCTTATTTGAACATCTCCTTGACCTGCTGCAGTCAGCGGAGAGCCATCGGCTATGGATATTTTCTTGTTGCTAGGGCAAGGGGTGTAAGCGGAGAAAATATTAGATAAGGGTGTCATATGATCGGTAGCCCCAAAATCTAGTATCCAATATGGTTTAGGTTGTTTATCTGAGGCATTAAGTCCAAAAGAAGGAAACTTGCCAAACATACCTGAATGTGCTAAAGAACAACTACCTGGTGATTTATCCAACTTGTTAAGGAAGGAGCGCATCTGCTGAACTTCATCCTGGTTAAGTGGAATTGGTCCGTACTGTTTTCTTCATGTTTTGCAGCACCTACATGTGCTTGTCCGCCCTTTCTATTGTTGTCGCCTCTTTCTCCCCACTCCTTTTCACGATTTTGGAATCCCTAATCTCGACTAGGAGGCTTTCCATGTAGCTTCCAACATTTATCATGAGTGTGGCGAGGTTTGTTATAGAAGGTACACCACACTCCTTCATTTTTCTTTTCCATATTGGTGAGTCCCCCCTTTTAGGGATCAACCATCTTGGCCGATCCGGTTGCTACCATGGTTGAGTTTTCAATGGTTGGGGATTCTAGCATGATTCCCCTTCTACTTTCTTCACTTCTTACCATAGTTACCACTTCATTAATTCCTGGAACTTTGTCTTTTCCAAGAATCTGGACTTTCACTTGAACAAAATCAGAGTTAAGCCTTACCAAAAAATCATAGACTCTATCTTGCTCAATATACTCTTTGAGCATGGCAGAATCATCTGGGCACTTAGCTTTGATGACCCTGTAATGGTCTAATTCCATCCAAAGTGATTTGAGTTGATTGGCATACTCTGTAACAGTCTTGGTTCCTTGTTTGGCAGCGACAGTCTTCACCTTCACATCATATATTTGGGCAGCATCTTTAGCTTTTGAGTATGTCTGCTCCACTACATTCCAAATCTCCTTTGCAGAATTAAGAAACATGCAAGTATCAGTAATTTCTGGATCATGGAGTTCCATAGCCATGCCATGATCATAGAGTCTTCTTTATCCCATTTTGTAAATCTGGGATCGTCTTCTGGAGGAGCATCATCAATCAAGTGGTTAGCTTTTCCTTTACCTTTTAAAGTTCTGCGAACAAGCTGAGACCATTTCAAATAATTCGTCCCACTTAAGCGGTAGACAATGTTGAGGTTCTAGAGTTGTTCCTGATTGATTTGCGATACAGTAGGCACCACTTGTTCTTGATTGTTTTGTGATGCAGTAGGCACCACTTCAACAGTGTGGTCTGCCATGTCCAAGCAACAGAACGATGATAAAGAGAAGAGATTTGAAAGGAAAAGCACAACAAAAGAAAGAACACTACAGCAATGAAGGCTACAGTGAAGAGTTGTGTTGGTAACAACAATGAAGGCTGTTTTAACAGAGAGAGTGGCAACAATGAAGGCTGCCGGCTAGGGTTTTAGAGCGCAGTCAGAGGCGGCTCCCAAATGTTGAGAACTCTGATACCATCTTATAATTTAGGGTGAAACGTATATATTGTTATGCTGAGATTACAAATCCATATATACAATGCTAGAAAGCTAATTTAGGAAATATAATAATAGCTCCTAAAGAAAGAATCCCTATATTTCAGGGATATCCTACTAAAACCTAATAATTATAATCTCCTAAATAAGGAAGAAATATAATTAATAGAAACAAAGACTTTAATATAAATAATAGAGATAAAAAGATTCTAATAGCACCTTCCTTGGTGTAAAGCTAGTAACATAGAAGAGTCGAAAACAAAATGTGGTAGCTAGATCTAGTGTCAAAGCGGAATTTCGAGCAATGGCTGAAAGACTATGTAAACTTTTATGGTTAAAGATTATACTAGAAGACTTAAAGATAAAGTGGGGTGAGCCTATGAGGTTATAGTGTGACAATAAGTTTGCAATCAACATTGCTCACAACCCCTTGCAACATGATAAAACTAAATAAATTGAAGTGGTCAAACATTTTATCAAAGGAAAGCTTGATATTGGCTTGATTTACACCTTATATGTGTGTACTCTAGGACAACTTGTAGACATACTCAAGAATGGGCTGAACAACATTAACTTTGAGAGAATGATATCCAAGCTAAGAATGGAGAACACTTATCTAACAACTTAAAAGAGGAGTGTGGAAATATTTCAAGAGGTTTTAGATTTTATTTTGAGATATTTTTAGAAAGTTTCAAATTTTACTCCAGCTAGTTTTAATTTTGCATATTGGTTGCATATTGGACCTATAACTAGCTTATCAATCCCAAAATCTCAAGGATTTGTTTCCTAGAATATCTTGTGCAGGTTTCCTAAATTATCTAATCAATATATATATATATATATATATATATATATATATATATATATATATATATATATATATATATATATATATATATTAGGAAAAAAAAATCCTTAGATTCACTCTATAGATTTCGACATATTTTTATTTCCTTCTTTTAAAGAATTTGATCACTACTAGTGAGAGTATGACAAGGTAATTTGTGATATTGTTATCACTAAAATAATTCCTTATTTCCTTACATAGTTAATATGTTATTATGTAACCAAATTGTACCATTTGCATGCTTAAATGCAGGGACACCATTTCATTTCCTCCATGTACCTTAGTGCAACCATCGACGCAATCGGTCATAGGGGATGCTTTCCAAGTACCAACGTTTGGTATGAATTTAGTTCTTATCCAATAAGGAATGTTTGAGATTTTTTTTTTTCTGATTTTTGGTTGTTTAGAATAAAAGAGTTGTTAAGAATTTGAATCTATTTGTTTGAAACTACTAGAAAGAATTAATATAAAAGAAAGAAGATCTGTATTCAATTGATTTGAAATAGTACATTCACTTCTATACATAGATAACTCAAACCCTGAAGTAATAGTTATATCTCTATAATCTTCTAACAATTGCTAATAATTTAATATTCTACCAACAACTTTCGATACTACATTTAATATCCAACTAACAACACTCTCTTTCAAATTGGTGAATGAATATTTATCATTCCCACTTGAATGTGAGATCATGAAATTGCTCAGTAGGAAGACCTTTTTGTAAACAAATCTGTTAACTGAAGTCCTAATGGGACATAGGAAGTAGTGATAAGGCCACTTTAAGATAAAGGATTATAGGTTATGCACATGCCACTTTAAGAACATTTAGGATAATTCTCATTTAAAACAATTCACACACCTCTTGAGCCATAGCTCATTTTTGCTTTTACATGGCTCATTTTTGCTTTTACACTAGACCTCACAACAACATTTTTGTTTCTTACTTTTCCAACTCACTAAATTTCCACCCAAGAACATGCAATATCTTGAAGTAGATTTTCTATCTATGAAAGACCTTGCATAATCTAGATTAGTATTTACTTTCATTTTTAATTTTTCATTCCTCTTAAATAGTAATCCCCTTCCTGGACTTGTCTTGAAATATTGAAGGATCTTGTTTACGACTTGTATATCTCTCTCTTGGGTCATGTATGAACTGACTAAGTAAGCCACTTCTGTCCTAAGAAAGTACTTTAATTATTTTAGATCCTTAATTTCAAATTAGGTTCAAGATTTTTTTCTCATGTTCATCATCTCCTGCAACAATCATATAATCAACATAGGCCAAGAGTAGTGTAAGTTTACCTTTTGGGGAATGCTTGATGAACAAGATATGGTCACCTTGACTCTGTCAATACCCCATAGAGATCATAGCCTAAGTGAGTCTACCAAACCAAGCATTAAACCAAGCATGAGGTGACTCCTTGAGCCCATACAAAACTTTCTTCAACCTGCACACCAGTGTCATGTACATGCTTTAAACAGTTTTTGAGATTAATGAAATAGTCTTATTAATTGTTCATCTTCTCTTTGTATGTTCCAATTATGTAAGATGGATATACATTATCAAAAAATTGTTGGGAAATTGATCTATTTGTCTTACAATATGCCCGACATTACCCATGCCAAAGGGGTTGTAAGTCAGTTCATGCATAAGCCAAAGGAGACTCATATTAAAGCTATTTATGGCATTCACTAATACTTGAAAGGATCTTCAAGAAAAGGAATTCGATTTAGAAAGGGAAATTATATGATCTTAGAATCCAACAAAAACGCTAACTATTCAAGTTCTATCAATGACAAAAGATTTAGCTTTGGAAATTACACTTGGAGAAAATGTGTTAGGGCTTGGAAAGTATATGAGAGAAGAAGGTATAGGAGAGAAGGAGAAGGGCACCGAACGGTGGAAGGCGGGGAGCGACCAGGCCGAAAGGGGGAAGAAGAGAGAGGTCAAGCCGAAAGGTGGTAGGCTATGAGGAGTCGAGATGAACGACAGAAGATGGTGAGTGCTCGAGTCGAACAATTGAAGGATTACCATCCTAACTATCGCAGTGGTCAAGATGGGCAGGAACTAATTACAGTAAAAGGAGCCACATTCGAGGAGAATATTCAATATAAGTTAATTAGAGTAAATAAATATATATTCCAAGGAAATATTCAGTATAAGATGTTTATAATTAATAATATATGCTAGGGAAATATAGGGTGGATATTTATATTAAATATAGGGATATTTATATTAAATGTAGATATATTCTAGGGAAATATTTAGTATGAGATGGACGGGAAATATATTAGTATAAATAGAGCTAGAGTCTATGGTTAGAGCATGCTTTTGATTATTGAGTTTTGTGAAGGAGGTTATGCTCCCAAGTAATTGAAGGAGGTTATGCTCCTAGTAACTATTTGCTTTTGTTTATTCAGATATTACCATCAATAAAAGAGATTCATTCATCCACTATAGTTCATTGTTGCGTAACGCGTTGTGAGTGTGCGTGTGAGGTTGTTTTGGTTAAGTTTCATAATCAGGTACGTATCAAAATGTAGTCACTTGGAAAAGCAAGAAACAAAATGTTGTGGCCAAATCAAGTGCAGAGACAGAGTTTTGAGCCATGGCCTTAGGGATTTGAGAAATACTATTGTCAAAGATAATGTTAGAAGACTTCAAGATTCATTAGAAGAAACCTATGAGACTATAATGTGATAACAAGTCAGCAAAAAAATTCCTTATGTTAGATATATTGTGTTTTATGTTAATTAGGGAAACATAGTCCCTATGTTAATTATGTGTATTTCTACACAAAGGACATTAACCCTGTACATAGTTTTTCACTAAATTCAACATGGTATCTAGAGCCTAGAGTTTTTTGGCAATTTTTTTCGTCGCCCCTGCCACGACAACTGTCGTCGCCGTCCATCGTCATTGTCGTTAGAGTTTCAATTTTTACCGACGATCACACTGTTTTGTTCGTCTCGGCTAGGCAACCACCATGCCATCAAAATCACCATCATTGGAGGTCAAACGTGCCCTAATGCAATTAACAAAGAATGAAATCAAAGTAAGAACGTAGGGATAAAGAGATAAACACCAAGATTTGTACTAGTTCGGCCAACCTGCCTACATCCAGTCTTCTTTCAATTAACCTTACAAGCAAGATACAGAGACGACTTTCTCAATGTACTCTCCTCACAACTCCAAATCATTTATAGCAAATACACCCAGAAAGAACAATCCTCTTTTTATACACCTAGAAAGAACAATCCTCTTCCTATACAACACAAATATTTTATACTGGATTACTCCATCCTAAGCTACGTCCAATCTCACTCGAGAACTCTTGAGAGGTTCCACTAATCTTATCCAAGATTGCAACTTTGTACAAACTACTCCTGGTATAGACCGAGAATTCTAACCACTATTGGTCTCCCTATTTAATCTTGACTAGTCTGAGTTTAAAAACTATTGGTATCCAAGTATTATAACCACTCCTGGTATCAACCTTAGAAAATTTTCTAGAACGTTTAACTCTCCTGAGCTAAACAATACAAGTGTTTTAATTCTCTTCTGAATTCCAAACACAATCAATGTTGTTTTACAAGTACAAATTCTGATAACTCTCAATGAGAGGATAAATACGATACAAAAAAATGAGAACTTGTGAAGTTTTTTCTTTTGTTCTATGAACAGACTTAGACGATGTAAGGTTGTAAGAGAACAATAGCGTAATGATACAATGATAGCAAAAGTTCTTGTATTCTCTTGTGCAAGTCCTCCTTTTATAGCTTTCTTCGAGAGATGATCGTTATTCAAAGATAGTTGACTTGTTGAGAGTAGGTGGCTTCTCATACAAAGGTATGTACTTTTCTGCACCTTGGGAAGAGCAACATTGCTTTCACAGATAGAGCTTGTACAGCTATGGTAGGACATAAAGCATTAGGAAACATTCCAAGAATCTCTTCATATCTCACAACGTCTTCTTGATCCTTGTGCAGTGTTTTTGAGTATATCATGGTGTTGTTAATATTTGCACATATAAAGAGGGAAGAAGTAGAACATACAAGATACAGTACGTGCATGCATTTAATGATCTATACGTTGATATAGTGTTGAAGCATGTTTCATATAATAAGCGTTTAGTGCAAGTTTTAGCTTTTTCTAGTAGTGGCAATTGATAAGATTTAGCGTTTATGACTTCTTTCACTAGATGCGCTTTTGTCAATTGTTGTTTTAATTGTTTATATTTATTTAACACGTCATGGTTTCTCTTATGAGCATTTAGCAAGAATGTTCTAATGTGCACAATGTCCAGATGTTATACATCTCTAAACGATATTTCATTAAATGTTGTTTATTAAACTTCAAAACTCCGAGATATTAGACAGTCTATTCTCTTTAGACAATCTTGTCTTAACAAGCATGAGATGCATTTTGGTAGGACTAGGATGACCTGAGCATTGATGCTCAAGAGCATGAGACACAACAAAGATACAAGCAATTAATTGTGACAGATAGTATAATCCTCAAGACTCATGTTAAGAAGTGGACTTTAAGTCTAAGTCAATCCCACAAAAGCGACTTGTAAGGTGAGGTTTGCACCATATATATATACTCTAAATTGGTCCTATCTCTAGTCGATGTGGGACTTCCAATACACCCCCTCATGTCGAAGTATATACATCTTGTGCGTGGAACTAGACATTAATGGATGGTCCAATAGAAATTCAATAACGAGTGAAACTATATGTCCAACAAACAACAAATCTCGCTAAGATAGACTCTAACTAGATTCTGATACCATGTAGAATTGTATATGTTCTCAATGTACTGTGTCTAATGTAGACCACACAAAATGTATTTATAGCATAATACATAATCAATTATAATAAATGCATCTAATAATTAGGAATAAATTATCCTAATTTCTCAGATTATGTAATGCTTCATTCTCTAAAATCTGTAACAATTGATTTCATTGCAATAACTATCATCCACTGATATCATAATTTCATTTGAAAGTTTTACTACGATTACAATTATCTATTACCTAAGAAGTTGAATTATTTTAATGATGTCACAACATGATTGGATAATAATCTAAAATAGTTTTATGTTAATATTGGATTTAATTTATTTTCCATTCATATCTGGGCATTTATGTTCATATATTTATATTCTGTTTTTATACTTATATTCCATTTTTTTATTGCTGTAAAGAGCTATATATATTAATTGTACTCTCTCTTTATTATGAAATAAGATACACAATTTATATTCTCATATCAGAGCTTGAAGAGTTGAAGCATAGTAAAGTGAGCCAAAAACTCGTAAGTAATGACAAGACTCACACGACAAACTTGATAATTTTGACAAACTAGGAACAAGTTGCTGCAGTTTGGTAAGATTGGGATGACCTAATTGAGCATGAAGAAGGGATGGTGACTCCATGATTACGCCAGCATGTGGAGAAGGGCGGAGATGATATAGGCCATGAGACTCACATCCTGTGCCAATCATGTGTTTCGAACTCCGGTCCTGCAACCAAACAAAATCTTTGGTAAATGAAATAACACAATTAAGCGAACGAGTTAGACGACTTATGGACAATAAGTTAAAAGGAGACCCAGGGACATAAAGTACATGATCAATGGATATAGACCGAAAAATATGAACAATATCAATACCATGAGATGAGACTNTAGACCCATCAGCCATTGTTACCGAGGGTAAATTATCCGGATATGACAAGGAAGAAAACAAGGACTTGTTACCAGTGATATGATCGGTGGCGCCTGAGTCAAGGACCCAAGATCCGAGAGAATGAGTCAGACCAACAAAAGGAGTACCTGTGAGTGTAACAGAAGCAGATGTAGTGGAACTAGAGTGCTGACGGTCCTCATACCATCTGAGAAATTCCTGAAAGAGTGCAGGGTTGTCTATGCTATTTGATGAAGTAGGATGGTCTGTAGACGGTGATCGGGGAGGTGGATCAGAATTAGCCATTGCTATAGGTCAAGGAGGAGGTCCATGAAGTGCATAACATCTATCAATTTCGTGGCCTAGTTTGCCACAGTGATCACGTTTTGGATGTCCTTTACCTGACTGGCGAGACAGACTCCGATCATCACGTTGGATAGCCATGGAGAGGGAGAAACCCTAAAAATTCAACGTGCTCCGATTGACGCAACAACCATAGATACAGAAAGAGAGCGAGGAGGCGATTCAGATGGAGTGGTCGCTTGGTCGATTATGGAACTCCGGCGAGGCTCCGACGAGACTCCGACGACACTCCAGCGAGACTCCGGTGAGACTCCGGCGAGACTGCAGAGGCGGCGGCTGCAGCGGCTGCGGCGGCTGCTGAGGCTGCGACGGTGGAAGAGGTCGGATACCACCTGTTGGGAAAAACGGTGAACCCACACAAATAATTTTACTCTTCAATCCTTTGTGGGTTTGACCCATACAAATAATATTACTCTTCAATCCATGGTGGGTTATTTGCATTAAACCTTAGCAACCTTTAAATAGGTGCAAATCAGGCCTTGGGCCAATTACAAATAATAAAAACTGACAATAAAATATCATCTTACCTAAAAATAAAATCTCC
This sequence comes from Vigna radiata var. radiata, assembly GCF_000741045.1. Classification (NCBI taxonomy): domain Eukaryota; kingdom Viridiplantae; phylum Streptophyta; class Magnoliopsida; order Fabales; family Fabaceae; genus Vigna; species Vigna radiata. The sequence goes on along the minus strand of NC_028352.1, from coordinate 14,522,513 downwards.
TTATTCTATGACAAAATAATATTCTACCTAGATAAACCAAAATCATAGTTACCCATCCTATTTTATTTCAATCAAAATCAAACCAGATATTACTAAACTCAAAACTAACAAAATAATAAATCTCTAAATTTAAGTTTATCTCAACAAACTCCCCCATAAACTTAAATTCTTCCTTTATTCTCTTCTTCTCCCAGACCTTCTCCCCTTTTTCTCCTCGATCCTCTCCTCATGTCTTGAGTGTTCCGAACTTCTCCACTTCTCAAAAATTTGAAGTCGATCTTGCTTAAGACATGCGTCTCCGCATCTCACCGCACTGAGACCACTATAGTGCATCTTTTTCACCGCACTGAGATCACTGTTTTTGCAAGATTAACCCTCTCTTACTCTCTCTTTCTCCTTTTCTCTCTTTCTCTCTCTTTCTCGGACACTCAGACTCTTCCCACTCTATTTTTCTTCTGGGTATTTGACTCTTTTTTTTTTTTTTTTCTTTTTCTCTCTAAACTCTCTTCTCCTTTTTCTCTCTAAACTCTCCTCTCCCTCTTTTTCTCTTTTTTTTTTCTCGATATTTGACTCTCTCACTCTTTNTGTAACAGAAGCAGATGTAGTGGAACTAGAGTGCTGACGGTCCTCATACCATCTGAGAAATTCCTGAAAGAGTGCAGGGTTGTCTATGCTATTTGTTGAAGTAGGATGGTCTGACTGGCAAGACAGACTCCGATCGTCACGTTGGATAGCCATGGAGAGGGAGAAACCCTAAAAATTCAACGTGCTCCGATTGACGCAACAACCACAGATCCAAAAAGAGAGCAAGGAGGCGATTCGGATGGTGTGGTCGCCGATCGATTCTGGAACTCCGGCGAGGCTCCGGCGAGGCTCCAGCGAGACTCCGACGAGACTTCGGCGAGGCTGCGGAGGCGGCGGTTGCGGCGGCTGCTGAGGCTGCGACCGTGGAAGAGGCCGAATCGGAACCTAAGCTCAGATACCATATGAAATAGTGAAAGAGATGAGGGGAAATCTCCCTTGTGTTAAATACACACATAGGGTTCTCTATTTATAATAGAAGAAATATGGGCTAAGCCCAAAATACAAATAAGAAATAATAACAAACTAACTAGAAGATGAAAGATAAATATAAACTAAATATAATATATCTAACAGCTATCAATTTAATCCATGTGAATCTAGACATATCATCCATTATAGTTAAGAAATATTTGAAACCATCAACAGAAGAAGTACAATATGGTCCCCAAATATCAACATGAATTAAATCAAAAGGAGCTTTTGAAATAGTAGTACTTAATTGAAAAGGCAATTTTCTTTACTTAGAATAGTGACAAGTATCACAATGGGTGTATTTTGTATCAGGTAAAGTGGCATACGTGGTGCGTAATTTGGTATAACAAGAAGAAGAAGGATGCCCTAGTCTGGAGTGTCAAATATCTATAGAGTCAGGTCTTATTGTAGAACAAGCAATAGAATTCTCAGGAGAAATAGTAGTTGGTGAAGCAAGGGGTGTGGATGCAGGAACTATCATGACATACAAGTCATCTCTTTCTTCAGCTTTCCCAATCATATGTAGGGTTGACTTGTCCTGTATTTCACATGAAAATTCAGAAATGATAATTTTACAAGATAAAGATTGACTTGTCCTGTATTTCACATGAAAATTCAGAAATGATAATTTTACAAGATAGAGATTTAGTTAACTTTGTGACCGAAATAAGATTGACTGAAAAATTAGGAACAAACAAGACATTATGTAAGGTAAGGTGTGGGCCTAGAGAAACTGTGCCAGAAAAATGAGCAAATGAATAGTTCTTGTTGGGTAGAGAAATTGCAATTGGTGAGATTCTATGATAAGAAATAAAATGAGACAAAGAACTGGATATATGATCAGTAGCACCTGTGTCTAGAATCCATTGGGAAGAGATATTACCTTGATCTTGAGAAGAAGTGGAAACATTATGAGAACTCACTATATCGGTAGAATGTGTGACTGTGGGATTAGATTGAGGAAGAATGTCAATAGACCATGAATTTGCTCTTGAGAAAGTCCCAAAGTTGAGGAATGTGACTGCGTTTGAGAATTATTAGAGGAAGAAACAACTGCAGAAGCCATTGAATTTCACAATCTCAAATTGAACAAAAATTTCACAACCCGAATCTCCAGAAACTCCTCCAGATTCCTCAAAAATCAATTCAGGGCTACAAGTGATTAAAGCACTCAATTGTTTCTCATTGAAAACCCTAGAAAACAAAGTCAAAACATAAAACATATGCGAGGGTAATAGAGAGAGTAGCCATAAAAGGAGAAGAAGAAATTGTAGGAAAGCCAAGAACGAGAGATAGAAGATGAAGATCTTGGTAGTAAGAGAATTGGTTGCGGAAGAACGTGATCAAGAATTAATTTTCTTCTGATACCATGTTAGAAAGTGGGTTTAAGGCCTAACTCATCCCCACAAAACCGGCTTGTAAGGTGAGGTTTGCACCTCACTTATATATTATAATTTGGCCTTATCTCTAGTCGATGTGGGACTTCCAACAGCCAGGCACAAAATTCTCCAAGACAGAAGGGAAACCCTATTCAGATGTGCAAGCCTATAGAAGACTTCTTGGCAGGTTATTATATCTTACCAACACAAGACCCAGATTTATGTTTTGTTGTTAGTACTCTCAGTCAATTTCTTTCCAATCCTATGGAACATCACTATGCAGCAGCAATACGGATCCTGAGATATATCAAGAACAATCCAGGACAAGGATTATTCTTTCCCTCCAACACAAAAAATTCTCTCAAGGCTTTTAATGATTCTGATTGGGCTGCTTGCCCTGATACTATAAGGTTTGTGACTGGTTTTAATGTGTTCTATGGTGCATCCTTAATCAGCTGGAAATCCAAGAAGCAAGGTACTATATCTAGATCATCAACTGAAGCAGAATACAGAGCCTTAGCCTCCACAACATGTGAAATTCAATGGCTTTTGCATTTGCTCTATGATTTGAAACAGCCTCTACCACAACCAGTTCCTCTGTTTTGTGACAATCAATCTGCCATACAAATTGCACATAATCTAGCCATGCATGAGAGGACAAAGCACATTGAAATTGATTGTCATCTCATAAGGGATAAAGTTCAAGCTGGTGTAATTAAGCTCTTGCCTATTTCTACTTCATCACAACTTGCAGACATCCATACTAAAGCTTTGCATCCAGCATAATTTCAATCTTTGTTGTCCAAGCTGAGCATTAAGGATATATATGCTGCAGCTTGAGGGGATATTGGATTTAATTTATTTTCCATTCATTTCTGGGCATTTTTGTTCATATATTTATATTCTGTTTTTATACTTATATTCCATTTTTATATTGCTCTAAAGAGATATATATATATATATATTAACAGTTAACACTGAATCAAAAATTTAAATATTCGTTAATTGGTAGTTTTAAAAGAATGTATCATTTTAGCAAGTTGCTATGTTTACTTAATATTTTCCATTCTGTCTTTTGGCAGCAAGAAGTTTTTGCCCTTCAATATACCCACTAGGAGAACAGCAATGGCAATCAATTGTGGGAACTCCTCTAATATGCCTCCATTCTGTTCAGATCGTGCCTTCTCTTCCACCATCTTTTGCTTCTCAAACTGTTATTGATTGTCAACCACTAATGGTGTGTGGCTTTGTGCAAGTTCTTTTAACAAATGGCCAGCTCGTGCATCTTTTTCAATACTTTTATGCCAATTATGTTATCTGAATATTTCTTTGTTTTCCAGATTCACCTCCAAGAAGAAACCTGCCTCAAGATATCATCATTCTTAGCTGATGATATTGTTGTGAATCCTGGTGACATTTTACCAGATTTCTCAGTAAAATCTTTTACTTTCAATCTCAAGGGTCTGGATCTTACAGTTCCTTTGGATAAGACCTATCTGGATATTTCTAAAACCAATATGAACAATACAGTCAATAACTCTTTTGCTGGAGCAAGGCTTCGGATTGAAAATCTTTTCTTTTTAGATTCACCGTCATTGAAACTGAAAATATTGAACCTCGAGAAGGATCCTGCTTGCTTCTGTCTTTGGGAGGGTCAACCAATTGATGCCAGTCAGAAGAAGTGGACTACTGGAGCATCCCAGATTACTTTATCTCTGGAAGTAAGTACTGACAAGCCTGGACATCAGAGCTCTCTCGGATGGACATCTGGATTGTGGAGATGTGTTGACCTGAAAGATGCTTGCATAGAAGCGGCTATGGTAACTGCTGATGGTAGTCCATTGTTAAAGGTTCCTCCTCCAGGGGGTATCGTGAGGCTTGGTATTGCTTGTGAACAGTATCTATCCAACACTTCAGTTGAACAATTATTTTTTGTCCTCGGTGTCTATGATTATTTTGGGACTGTTAGTGAGAAAATAGCCATAGTTGGAAAAAAGAAACAATTGAAGGATGTCAGGAACAAATATTTGAGTGGAAATCTGATGGAGAAGATTCCCAGTGACACTTCTGTAAGTTTGACGGTAAAAAATCTCCAACTTCAATTTCTTGAGTCGTCTTCTGTGAACTCTGAGGGATTGCCTCTAGTACAGTTTGTTGGAGATGAATTTTTTGTTAGTGTTACTCATAGAACTCTTGGTGGTGCTATTGCTGTTTCATCCACAATAAATTGGGAGAGAGTTCAGATAGATTGTGTGGATTCTGAAGAGCATTTTACATGTGAAAATGACTCACCTTGTAGTACTAGCGAAAATCTTCCCTCAATAAGTGATCATGAACACCCTAAACTGAGACCTGTTTTCTGGGTGCATAACAAAAAACAGCAACTTAATGGAAATGCTCATTCATACCCCTTTCTGGACATACATATGGTGCAAGTCATACCATTTTGTGTAGTAGACAGGGAAGTACATACTTTAAATGTCTCAGCTTCTGTATCTGGTGTTCGTCTTGGTGGGGGAATGAACTACTCTGAGGCCCTCCTGCATCGATTCGGAGTACTAGGGCCTGATGGTGGTCCAGGGAATGGTTTGTGTAAAGGGTGGGAAAACTTACGAACTGGACCATTGGCAAAACTTTTTAAGACAACACCTCCGATTGTTGATAATTTAGAAAATGGTATAAAACAGTCTATTCTCATTGCTTTATATATAGTAAAGTTTTATGTCATATTCCTTGTGTTTTGTTTGTTACTTTAATGTGTAGTTTTCTTACAAACATTTACACCAGTTGAAACTACAAGAGAAGGGAAAGGTACCAGTTTTTCACACTTGAAGATGCCAGATACCGTGGATATAACTATACAGTTGAGAGACTGGTTATTTGCTCTTGAAGGTGCCCAAGACATGGCTGAAAGATGGCGGTTCTCAAGCTATGATGCAAACAGAGAAGACAGGTGCTGGCACACAACATTCCGTACCGTGCGGGTAAATGCAAAAAGCTGCCCAAAGAATGCTCCAGAAAGAAAAACACAATCACACAGAATACAACTATATCCTGTGGACGTGGTTACGGTAAAGACATACTTGCATCCTTCTTTCTTCAAATTTGATGCAGTGTGTTGGTGTTAAATGTATGTGTATATATATATACATGCTTGATTTCATTAAGCTTAGCCGTTGGGCGGCAACTTTCCGTACATTGTGAGTAAATTCAAAAGGTTTCTCAAAGAATATTTCAAATATAACTAAAAGTATAAGAAGATGCTTTTCCACCATTAAGTGAACCAAGACCCTAGTAACTTTCACTGGTTCGGATGACAGCTGACAGTCAGTAGGGAAATTTTTTCGAATATTTTCCGTTCAATTTAATGAAAGAAAAACTGTAGGTGAAAACACTATAACTTTTAAATATTAGCTAAGTATACACACTTTTGGTTCATTTTATTAGTTTATCTTATCTGTAAATCTGTCCTTCCGTACCCTTTAAATATTGTGCCAGAACTTGCAGGTTGGAGTTCAAGGGTTGAAAATCATTAAGCCTCAGGCCCAAAAGGACATTCCTTCATCAGTCAGAACCGAAAATGGAGTAGAACAATTCACTGAAGAAGTTGAGGGAATTGATCTTGAAGTAGGCATGATATTACATGAGGATAATGAGGATAATGAAATGGTTAATTGGGCAGTGGAGAATTTAAAGTTTTATATAAGACAAACGGTAATGGGCCCTTGGTATTTAAAGTATGTGGTTATTGACTTTTTCTATTGATAGTTCCTGTGTAATGTAATGAAGATTTTTCTGTACAGAATGAAGCAATTGTAACCAAGGAAGACGTCCAACACCTCACTTTTCTGTGCAAATCCGAAATCGATTCTGTGGGCCGAATAATAGCTGGAATTTTACGGCTATTTAAGCTTGAAAGTTCTGTCGGCCAATATGTAATTGACCGGCTTGGCAACCTAGGTATTTTCTTGTGTATACAATGCTTTTAATTAGGAATTCGTTACGTAATGATCATATTACATTTGTAATCTATCCCATTTTGCTCCACCACATTCTGTTCTCTGTTACCAACCTACAGTTTCAGTTTTCCTTTGGGTGTGAGGCTTTGGTTAATTTTGTTGTTGTTGGCCTTTCGCTTAATAATGCTAATAATGGTATGATGATATGCAGGAAGTAAAGACATTGTCAAAAAATTCTGTCCTGAGAAGCCTAGCATAGATAGTAGTGTTTCTAGAAGTGACCTCTCTCCATTACAAAACCCAACAAATGAAAGTACAAGAAAAACTATGGAAGAAACATTAACTTCTCTTGAGGAAGCAGTGGCTGGTTCACAGGCTAAGATTAGTGGTTTGATATCTGACATTGGTACTTCTGAGTCTTCCTTTCAGCACCTTACTGTTATCAAAGAACTCAGTGAAAAGATTGAGTCGATGCAGGGTTTAGTGGTGCAATTGAAGAACCAACTTTAACTAACACCTGTCATGTGTATTGAAATTTTAATAATTTTCGTAGGTCAGCATTCTTTTGTATATAGGATAGAAGTCCATAGGTTGAGTTTTGTACAAGATTTGCCAAAGGCTCTGCATTTATGCATTATTTTGTTCCACTGAAGTGCACCTTCAACTTTTTTTTCATAATATGGATACGGGCAATTTTTTCAAAGAGTTGTTGATAGGTATAAAGATATATATATTGGATGAATTTAAATAAACTTCTTAAGGTATCTATAAATGTAATGATTAGGAAACACAAATAGCAAATTTGTCAAACATGTTATATTCTCTTATCCAGTCTCAATTTTTGTTTTTTAAAAAGACATTCTTTTAAATTTCTGACACCTGACACAATGATAACATTTTTCTCATGATAGATTACATATATCATTAATTGCGCGAATAATTTCAATTAATTAAATATAGTTAATATTTTCAACGAAAAAGAAAATAATTTAGTAATAAAATAATTTGTAATAATAGTTTTGATTTAATTTTAGAAAAAATATAATAAAATTGGAATTAATGTATTTAATAATAATTTCATTTAAATAAAAATGGCCTAAAAGATTACAATTAACTTATATATTACTAAATATTAATTGTACTAATATTAATTTTAATTAATAATTAATATTTTAATCAGGAAATAAAATTAAAAATCGTAAATATAGTTAAAATTTCCAACTAAAAAAAAGTAATTAAGTAATAAAATAAATTGTAATAATAATTTTAATTTAGTTTTAGAAAAAAATAAATAAAAATTAAATTAATAGGTATATATTTAACAATAATTTTATTCAATTAAAACTAGATTATACCTTATTTCTTATTGTAAATTAAATTAAATCTATATATTAATAAATAATAATTATAATAAAAACAATAATTTCAATTAATAATTAATATTTTACTCAGTAAAATAAAATAAAAATCCTAAATATAGTTAATATTTCCAAAAACAAGTGATTAAGTGTATGTCCTTTTTCAATGGAAATCGTATTACAAGACAAAGACGTAATTTATTGACTTGGGGGACTTTCTAAAATTTCATTCTTTCTTTATCAAATTTCATATTATTTTATTCAATGTGTACACTACTCACCATGTTTTGCAAGGGGTCAGGATGCGAGCATAAGTTTAGGAGGACATTAATTTATAAATTCCAGAAGGAGATTGTTGAAGATCGGTCTATTCAATACAGTCATTAATTGCTGCTGCCAACATGTGGAGGTTACCAAACTACTAACCATGCTTACAAAATTCAATTTGGTACCAAGGTAATTCTGGTTGATAAAATTTTGGTACCAAAACTAAAACCTCATTACATACCACTTTTAGCCATTTCAAGTGAAGGTTTTGTTGCAAATTATTTAGTCGTAAGTTCTAAGATGTTTAACAAATATTTATGCTAATAGTAGTACAGAAAGAACTTTAGACGTTGGTTATTTTGAACTTTTAACGTTATATCCAGATTTGACGTCTTTGTGGGTGACGTTAATTAAACGTCGGACTGGGTATACCCGACGTGTATATAGATGTCATATGCGTGTACAACTGACATCTATATACATGTCGGATGTGTCTACACTAGACGTCTATATACACGTCATATGTGGGTTCACCATATGTCTATGTAGACGTTGGATGTATCCAAATCCGACGTCTATAGGCGCTGCATGTTTTGTCCACTGTAACTCATTGGACGTCTGTTTATGCACTGACTGACATCTATAGACGTCGGGCTTTGTACTAACAGACGTCTATTGGGTATTTTTTATTTTAAATGAATTTATTTTTACAATAAAACCACACCTAAAAACCAGAAAATTGTCCTAGAACAGTATACTATTATATAAATATAAATATATATATATATATATATAAATATAAATATATATATATATATATATATATATATATATATATATATATGCATTTCAACTAAAGAAAGTTCTACTTAATCTAAAAAACAATCCAATACCAAAACTATCAAAATATAAACTTAAAGTAAACCTAAGTAATGTTCAACAACAAATATAAGTGTTCCTAGCTCCATCTTTGTAGAAGATAAGTTGTCCACTTCTGCCTTATCTGCCTAATTGTGTCCTCTGGTATAGGAGATGTACTTTTGAAGCGCAACAAAATGAAGAAAGATTATGGTTTCATATATGTTCAAAGATGAATTTGATTTGTAATGTATTGAAGGTAAGCATCATTACCTCATTCTAGTCATCTGTAATGCAAGCTCGAATGATGGTCTTAATCCAAGACATAATATAGAAGCCACATTCCCTTGAATCTAGCTGCTTTTTACACTAAAACAACAAACTAAATAGTCAAGAATTTAGATCATTCAATAACATAGAAAATGAATTAGAATTATAAATGACTTACAACCTTTGGATACAAAGTTTGAACTAGTTGACCTCAGGATTTACCCATAACTCTATTTAGATTGAAAACATAAAGTAATATTAATATAATTATATTTATCATAAAAATTTAAGGTGAACATGAAATTCAAAGTCATTTTTGGAGAAACACTTACCCTCGAAGCATGCTTCTCTAGTCATTTTTCATCTTCCTATGCAGCGAACAAAACCATATAATTTTACATTGTTTGGGAATGATGACCATCAGCTACTAGTGAGACTTATCATGAATCATAAATAGTTAGAAAACTAATTAAGTAAACTTTAATGAACTTTTACATAAAACAACACATACCCATCAATGTATGGCACAAGGTATACGTCTCTATTTGACTCAGTCATCCATGTTTGCAAATAATATTGTTTACTTTCAAGTGTGTTACCAGAAGGTCGAATGGTCTGAGGTTCAACAAATCCGTACATGGAAGACTGACCTTGATCTACAATGACTGCCCATGTACCTAAAACAATAAAGTTAAGTTGTTAGAAACTAGGAATCTAAATAAAACTAATATGGAAGACAAAATGAACTATCTTACATGCACCATAGTTGAAGGATGGAAATATTCAACATCCTATCTCCCGCAATGATCTCCGATATATCATTGAATGTGATATATAATGGCACATGGGCGGGAGACCAAATACTCTGAAATCCCAATATATTTCTATTGCTCCTTTCTTGAACCTAGGTAATCTTGACATTAGTTTTTATAGAGGATCATCATCCGCTTCAGCCATGACATCATCTTTAGTTATGACCACCTTATGCATCGGCTGCTTCTGAGGACGTGTGAACTGAAGATAAGAATTTTAAAGTTATCAATAAATATTGTTAAATTTAACATACAAATACTAATGATAAAAAACACAATCATTGGGACAAGCATGTATCTTTTGATATTCAAGACCCATTCGACATAAATTTTTTTGGTCCTCGTAATTATGAATAGGTAGATTATTATTTTCTGGAAGCATCTCCTTCAATAACTTCAACAACTCTATGAAACTTTTATTAGTCCATTCGTTCCTTGCTTTTAAACTAAACAACTTCAAAGCTGCAGACAGACGTGCAAAGTTCAAGCATCCTGGGTACAGCGATTGCTCTAAATCATTTATAAGAGAATCATACAAATTAGCTCTTCCAAAATTATCTTCACCAACATCACGTATCATGTCCTATAAATGATCACTCGTACATTCTTCCACATAATTCGTTCCTCGTGACGTGGTAGGCTGGTCTAGTACTTCTCCATGCCAAGTCCAAACGGTATAAGTTCTCATTATGTCGAACATGAATAGATGGTCACGCATATTGCCAAAGTCTTGCCGTATATGATTAAGAAAACGAACACAGGGACAAAAATATGTCCCTGATGGGTGTCGCCGCCCAATCAAATTTGATTGCATATTAGAAATGCAGTATAGACTAGGAAGTGACTCCTAGGTCGTCTCTCAAGGACCAATTTTGCACTTCGAGAAATAGGTCAGACACAAAAAGGGGGGGGGGATTTTGAAAAAGGTTTTGTGAATTAAAAAGACGAAATTAAAAATGAAAATTAAACACGACCGAATATAATTGAAAACATTAAGTGCATGAAAACATTAAACTGAACAATGCAACGGTAAAAATTAAAATCACAAGAACAATGCAAGAAAATAAAATTTAGGATTAACCATGCTAAACAACTAAACAACTAAAATCACAAAATAAGACAATGAGAAATTAGAATGGCAAGAAATAAAGAAAGTAACCCATAAATGGAAAATCTATGAAATTAAATGCAAGACTTTAATAAAGAGAATCATAACCCAAGCAAAGAAAAGAAATTGAATGTGCTTAAAATAAAATAAAAAAATCTAGCCGAGACCATTCAACTAGCCGTGTGCATCCTTCCACAAAATAAAAATAAAGCTCCTTTCATTGTGGTTGGCGGCTGCTGCATCAAAGTAATCCATTTCCCATAATTAAGCCAAGCATCACTTTTGCTCAAATCAATTAGCAGTGCAGCCGTGACTCATTAAATGATCCTGTGTACATCCAAGAAATTGGAACGTGTTTCCAAAATGTGACAACACCACCAGCAAGAACCATAAATTAAATAGCAAAATCAGCCCCACTCCTATTAATTCTAAAATAATAAAAGGCTAAAGACAAAACCACACTACACCTATGTTGCTACCTATTCTTTAATTGAAGCCAAAAAAAATCTCATTTGCATGAAAAAGGAAATCTGAATCGTGACCTCACACACCCTGTTACAGTGCTGCACCAATGCATGTTTCAAAATTAAATTAAATTCTCCTCTTCTAAGACATGCAGTAGCCCTTCTCACGTAACAATTGCTTGAGTCAAACTTAAGGCAAATTAATGGGCACAAATGAAAGCAAGCCAATGACTAAATTCTCCTTTTAAAAGCTACCACCAAATTGTCCCATCACTACGAGAATTGAAAGTGTTCTTAAATTCACTCCAGCAAAAACGGACACTGCACCCCTTTCTAATCACTATTCCCATTAATTCCTCTAAAAGCAAATGAATTAAAAAGCATTACAAGATAACCAAACTATGCAAACCATGAGTTCCTCTTCCCAAGACATAACAATGCTGCAGCTAAAATTCAACTAGACATTACGTAACTTTCCAATTTGAAGCTAAATAGCGTGCATTCAAAGTAAATAAAAACCGTGAACCCCTTTGTATTTGTAGGCTACAATGCAACAGTCGACCGCTCTATTCAAAAGTAAAGAAAAGAAATATACTTCTCCAAAGTAATTTAATTGAATGCCAGCAAAGAAAAGACTGAAAAAAAAGTATGTAATCTTCATCCATTATCCAAATAACAAGCCATTGTTTTCAAAGAAAAACTCTATCCGCAAAAAAATAACGTTCCAGCAAAGAGAAAAATACCCCAGCCAAACAAACGTTGCAGCCCGAGAGTGCTCTTCAGTGACGGCTAGTGGCTCCTTTTCTTCCTAGGATCAAGTGTCTCAAAAATTAGGGTGGGGCTCACCCAACCCTAGGGTGCCATGTGTCTATTTTTTTACTATTGGGCTCAACAACAAATACCAAAAATTAGCCCACAATGCAAAGAGTTTGTCTAAAAAATTTAAACAATTAAATTTACAATGTAACTAAATTTAAAATGACTAAATTGGGAGTCTTGAATTATTTTGTCTCCTCTCAATGCTCCAAAATATATCTCCAAAATTTTCCCTGCAATTAAAAATGCAATTAATTGGCTCAGAAAATTCAAATTAACTAAAATAAGAATTTCCGATCAAATTAAGCATAATTAGGAAAAACGGGAAAATACCGGACATTTAAGCACAATTCCCTGATTAATTCTAGCACAATAAACTAAGTGAAACCAATAAAATATCGACTCATCAGTCCCGTTCACAGACTTTGCATTTTCTTAAACATATTGCAAGAACACCGAAACACCCTTCTCATATTCTTCACTGATGCGACATTCATTCATCCAACTTTGATCCATACTATGTTCGTAACATACTTCATCAGTTTCAATTTTCTAAACTCTCACAAGGTTAGGCCCTACCATTCAGAAAAAGTATATTTCCTAAATTGCTAAGACACATGCAAAGAAGTCTACATCATAAATTTGATAAGATTTTGGCAACATTTCGCATTGGTCTCTGAAATACACGAAATGAGAGTAGTTGTTAAGTCCCTGGCAACTGTACCAGATCGTATCAAGTAATAATAAATGGTAAGTCAGAGTATCATTTTCCCAAGAGACTCATGGCACTAAACTGTTATGCTTTTGCTTAACCAATCAACACTATAAGAACAATATTTTGGGGTTTTTGAATATAAAGTACGGAAAAATAAACATGAATGCAATTTGATTAATTGATGTTAAACATAAAAGTGGATGGATGATGTTGATGATATGAGATGGATTTGTTGCTAGGGTTCAGATTTCACCCAATCACACTCATATATCTACTCTTCTTATTTAATTCACTTATTTATCATATTGTCATGCAAACTTTCTTGGTCTACCCTTAACCCAATCCCTTGGCGAAAAGAGCCTATTACTAATTACCGGCTTGTTATCCCTAGCCTCCCTTAGTAACTAATAATGCATAATAAACGGAAGAAAAATACAATTGATCGTCCTATCCCTATCCCTAGGCGGTATTAGCATAATCAAGGAATTCCCCCCAGCTCATGACATTATTGTACGTTCCCGTATCAATAAAGACAAACAACATTTACCGAATGAGTTAAACGATAAAAGCATTAAATACAGGTAAAGAACCCAACAATTGATAAATCAAGCATATGCAAGCATATGAATAAAATAAGGATTTCAATATAAGAGAGTTTAGAGGTTATATCTTTCCCCAACAACAAATAAGGTTTAGTTCCCCATCGTCATGGAGAAACTAGGTGAATGGAATGAAAGAATGGAGATAGAAACCCTAAAGAGGAGAGGAGAGCTGTCACCATCTCCAAATCTACCCCAAAGGGGCGAAAAGTGTGTTTTTGTGCCTAAGCCATCAAAAGATACATTCTCTAAAGTATCTAGGCCTTTAAATAGGGCATAAAAATAACAGAAAACAAGTCCAAGCCCAAACAGATCATAAAAATAACATAAAACAGGTCCAAGCCCATGTCCAAACCGCTCAGCGCTCAAAAACGGCGCTCGGCGATTTGCCTCAAAACCGCTCAGCGCCCAAAACCTCCGCTCAACGCTCTGGTCAACATTCTGGTTGACTGGTTGACTTTTCTACATTATATTTGACTTTTCTGCACTACAACCCATGGTACTTCAACCTTTCTTTCAATTCATTCCAAAAACCTACAAAATCAAGGGTATCTAATGATAAAATCATAAAACATGTCTTGAACTCTTTTATTCACAAAACTAAAGAAAAATCATGAGCCAAAGCAAGTTTCTAAGTCAACAAGGATGCATTTGATATCAAAATTAAGTATAAAAATAACGGTTTTTCAACCGTTATCACAACCCCAAACTTGAAACTTTGCTTGTCCTCAAGCAAACAAGATGAAACTTAGTCTTCCACAAATCAACACAATGGTTCAATCACATTCAAAAGCTCTTTCTTTCAAGATAAGTAATCACTCAATTCAATTCATCAATAGAATTTAGTTAAGATGTGCACATGCTTTGATTCAATTTACTCATCATGGTGTTCACATAATCCCATAATCTTCCAACAGATGCTATTCTCATGAATGATCAATTAGCTAAGCATAGATATAATCATGAATTCATGGAATCATTCCTCACCAGATAAAGTGTTTCACTCAAACAGTCAAGTGTTTCACTCAAAGGTGTATAAAGGTCACTTCATCCCTCTACTATCCACATGTCACATAGAATAAAATTGCCTTTCATTTACCATAATCAAACATCATCACATACACATGTCATCACAAAGACTTTTTCAAGGCTTATAATGTGGTTGGGCGAACAAGGAAAATTGGTTTTTCTAGATCACAAAACTCTTGAGTTAAGAGAGTTATCTATACATTCATAGTTCAAGCACAAACTCTCTTTTTACCAATCTCACTCATTCCCAACTTTCCCTTTTTCTGCATTGAACTTTTCTTTTCATGCTTTGCTTTTTCTATCTTTTTCATCTTTTCTCATGCATTTTCTTTTCAACACATAAGCTCAATGTCTAACTTTTCTTTTCTTTTTCAATTCTCCCAACAACCCCAAACTCGAACCTTTAACAATACCACAAAAATATTTCTCAACCTAACTCAAGGCAAAGAATTTCAAAGCAAGGGTTTTCACATTTTGTTTAAGGCTTAGGTTCAAAAAGGGTAGAACATATGATGTTCCTTTTTCATGTGGGACGAAATTTTTGGCTAGAAAAGGGCTTATAAAAAATGGCCATGATCATATGACACATACATGCAATTCAATCAATCACAGAAAATCAGGCAAAATCATTCATGCTTCCAGTAGATAGCAATCATACAATCAAAAACTCTGGAGCTCAAAACCTCACTCATAAGCTCAATCACTATTCCAGATATTCTAGATAAACATCCTGCTTAGCATCATAATCACAATCACAACATCATCATGCATCTGTTCACATAGCTTGTGAACCACCACCTGTATATAAGCATATTGTGCAATCTCAACATCATCAATATCAAAGCATCATCAAGCAATACCCATCATGCAAAAATATCAAACCACTGCATCAGATATAGTGTTCAACCAAATTCATCAATCCTACACTATTAAACAGAAACAAATAAATACAAAAACAAAGGATAGAAAATCCTGATTTAGTGTAGATAACATCCATCAGTAAATGCTATCTCATCTCTTTTTTCAAAATCGTCATCCTCAACATCTTCCTCCATAGATGGGGCTTCAGCTGCTCCAACTCTGATTCCTTCCTCTTGTTCCTCATAGTCTTGATCCTCTTTCCTGATGAGGAGGCCTTCCCTGCACCAAGTACAATTCACAAAACCACAAGAAATCTCATTAAGCGTTAGTAAAACACAAAACTTCTTCCAATGAATGTGGAGGAATCAACCCCAAATAACTGTGCTCTCGCAAAACCCCAAACTTGGATGGAAAAATTTATACAAATTGGGTTTTCAAGAGAGAGGATGATAGGAGAAGTGTTGGGAAATCTTTGAAAGAATCTTTGAAAGTGAAAAAGAGGTTATGGGTCTATTAGAGAGTGCTTGGGCGAACCCTAAGGGGTAAAAAAAATCAAATAATCTTTTTAAAACACATATACCCCCAACGACGCCACCGCCCAGCGGTGCACAGTTTACACCCCTCTTTTTTTTTTCTTTCTTTTTAAAACATCCCTTTAAACCTTCAAATTCAACTTTCAAAATTTAATTTTTATGCAATTCCCAATCACTTATCTCACATATGCGACTAGAATAAGAATTAAAACATGCAAAAATAAATCAATCAATCGGGTTGCCTCCCAGGTAGCGCTTGTCTAACGTCACGAGCCTGACCCAAAACTTTCTAGCACCCATCAGTAGGTGTCAACCTTACCGTCACCCATCAGTAGGTGTACCTTCCTGTATCCTTCAGTAGATATCTAAATCTTCTAGCATCCCTTAGTAGATGTTATCCCAGTGGCATTCATCAGTAAATGTTGTCAGTGACATCCATCAGTAGATGTCTAACCATATAGCATCCATTAGTAGATGCTATCATCACTGCCATCAGAAGCAACATTTAACCTAAAAAAAATCAAATCAAATCAAATCAAGTAAAGTAAAAGAAAAGAAACAAAAAATTCAGAAACGGGGTTAGAAACTAGGTTGCCTCCCAGCAAGCGCTTCTTTAACGTCATTAGCTTGACCTGGTAAAGCCCAAACACCCATCAATAGGTGTTGATATTCTATGTTGGCGTTCTTCCTTCCTTCATGACACCAACAAAATCTTGAAAATTTCCTTGTCACCAACTCTAAGGATTCTCAATCTCAAGAGCGCGCTCTGTTTGCTTTGATAGTCTTGACAAATCTATTCTGAAATTTCATTGGTGTGCTAGGTTTGGGTTTGTTACTTTTCACATCAGGGTGTTGGTGAACCAATTCTCCTTCCTTATTTGCCTCCTAATGATCTTGTGCTCCTGGTACAAATCTTATCTGCACACACTAAAGAACATTGCACTAGAGCACAAAATTAGCCCAAAAAATAAAAACAATAAAATATATAAACTCTTTTTTATTTTATTTTAATTTTCATTTTTTTAAGAAAGATAAAGATAAAAAGATAAAAAATAAAATAGAAAGGAAAATAGATAGAAAGATAGAAGATGGAAAGATAAGGAGAAGAATGATGATAAGAATAAGGAGAAAGATAGAGAGATGGAAAGATGAGGAGAAGAATAAGGAGAAAGATAGAAAGATGGAAAGATGAGGAGAAGAATGAGGAGAGGAATAAGGAAAAGATATTATTTTATTTTATTTTCGTTTTTTTTTAATAAAGAAGAAAATAAAATCAGAAAGAAAAAAAAAACAGAAAGATAGATAGAAAGTCTAATCAGTTAAGAATCACACACATAGAATAGTTCTACCACGAGTCCCCGGCAACAGCGCCAAAAACTTATTAAGTCCCTAACAAGTGTACCATATCGTATCAACTAATAATAAATGGTAAGTCCAAGTATTGTTTTCCCGAGAGACTCATGGCACTAAACTGTTGTGCTTTTGCTTAACCAATCAAGACTATAAGAACAATATTTTGGGGTTTTTGAATATAAAGTACGGTGATGGGTGTCGCGGCCCATACAAATTTGATTGCATATGAGAAATGTAGTATAACTAGGGAATGACCCCTAGGTCGTCTCCCAAAGACCAATTTTGCGGTTCAAGAATCGAGCCTAACACGAAAGGGGGGGTTGTGAAAAGGACTCAATAAAGACACAGATGCAAACAAACTAATTCGAGCTAGCATGGTAATTAAACTAACACTATTAAAAACCTTAGACAACGTTCAAACATCAAACACTGTTACAAACAAATTAACAAACACAATTAAAAATAATTAAACTCAACACTAACTTAAACTCATAAAAACAATTCAACCTACTAATTAAACTAATTCAAAACAAAAGAAATAACATGATTTTTCTACCACTTTAATTGTTTTTACTTGTTAAAAATCCTCTTTGCCGTGAGCTCTCTCACATCAAACTTCCAGCATGTCATTCTCAAACTTGCAGCACGTCATTCTTATCTTCAATTAACAATTGAATGTGTGGTTTCCTTGCATCATATGCTTAATTCTCTAGCTAAAAAAAAAAATATCTTTCCACCTTACCATCGAAGACCGTGTCTTCTCTTCTCTGTGCAATAGAATAAAGCCCCTGTTTCTCCCATGAAACAAATGTAGTCGCTGCCTTCAATGCCTGTAAGTGTGTGCTTCCTTTCTCTGAATCTGTGAGCCAACTTTCCAATAAAATAAATTCTCCTCATGCCAAGTTAAATGTCCCATCCTTTCTCCTAAAAAGCTGCAGACCTACTCTCCATTATATCAAGTCGTCTCTTCACTCATTCTCTTGTACTCTTCTCATTTCATAAAAAAAAAATAAAACAAAAAAAACGTCCTTCACTCTCCAGCCATATACCCTTTACTCTCTGTTGCAGCTGACCGTGCCTTTAAATGAAACAAATAAACAATGCATCCCAATCATAGCAAGCAACGCCACCGAAGACGTGTTTTCTTCAAGAAATCTGGTGGACCCTTGTAAACTCAACCAGTCAGCTTTACTAAATAAAAGATATTGAAATGCTCTTCAAAATAAAGGGAATGACAATGAACCATATGCTTCATTCAATTCATCAAAAATTGTGAGCAACATTCTCCTCTCACCAAAAACGATGTTTTTCACTCTCTGGACCAGAATATTGTAAGTGACGGCTACTGAAAGCTCTTCCATCAAATCACCATTTAACAACTTTCTCAACTTAAATGCAAAGAAAGTTAAAGCAAGCCTTTTCCAGCATGAGAATCAAAGAGTGAACATGACTTCATTCTCAAAGCAAATACAAAAGGTGTTTCTCTCATTCTGTAAAACCATGTTTGAACACTCAAGGGCTATTAAAAAACACGTTTCCCGAGCCATCATCCAAAAATATTCCAGACCCAAAAGAAAAGAGTAATGTGTAACGGTTCTCTTTCAACAAATGGCAGCAGCGTGACTACAAGGAGAACTCCAAAAAAACTAAAGCCATAGCAACCAAAAATGAAAACTGCCGAGAGAGCCTCAATGCAAATGACGACTGCTCTTGGAATCCCTAGGTCCAAGGATGTCTACAAATGGGTGGGGCCCACCTATAATAAAACCCTAGAGCCATGTCATCACCTTTAAAATTGGGCTTTTGTCTATTCTACAAAATTGGCCCAGAAATATAAAACTTAGTTTAAAAAGCCTAATCTACTAAATTAAAATTTGACTAATCCTAAAGTGTCTTTGTGGAGAGTCTTGAATGAATTGATGTCCTCTCTAGTGTCCAAAATTGTATCTCCAAAATTTTCCTCTAATTAATAATGCAAACAATTAGCTCAGAATATTCAAATTAATTAAAATTAGAATTTCCAGTCAAATTAAGCACTATTATCAAAAACGGGAAAATACCGGACATTTAAGAACAATTCCCTGATTAATTCTAGCACAATAAACTAAGTGAAGTCGAGAAAATATGGACTCATCATACGGAAAAAAAAACATGAATGCAATTTGATTAATTGAGGTTAAACACAAAAGTGGATGGATGATGTTGATAATATGAGATGGATTTGTTGCTAGGGTTCAGATTTCACCCAATCACTCTCATATATCTACTCTTCTTATTTAATTCGCTTATTTATCATATTGTCATGCAAACTTTCTTGGTCTACCTTTAACTCAATCCCTTGGCGAAAAGAGCCTATTACTAATTACCGGCTTGCTATCCCTAGCCTCCCCTAGTAACTAATAATGCATAATAAACGGAAGCAAAATACAATTGATCGTCTTACCCCTATCCCTAGGCAGTATTAGCATAATCAAGGAATTCCCCCCAGCTCATGACATTACTGTATGTTCCCGTATCAATAAAGACAAACAACATTTACCGAATGAGTTAAACGATAAAAGCATTAAATACAGGTAAGGAACCCAACAATTGATAAATCAAGCATATGCAAGCATATGAATAAAATAAGGATTTCAATATAAGAGAGTTTAGAGGTTACATCTTTCCCTAACAACAAATAAGGTTTAGTTCCCCATCGTCATGGTGAAACTAGGTGAATGGAATGAAAGAATGGAGATAGAAACCCTAAAGAGGATAGGAGAGTTGTAACCATCTCCAAATCTACCCCAAAGGCCTCTTATGCATAAACTCCAATATACATGTTATAGCAAATTTATGAAAAATAATTTTTCCAAACTGTCCAATCGAACAATTCAAAATTTAATACAAACGATTAAAAGATTAATCGTTTGTGTTAAATTTCAAACGGGAACTAAGTTTCACTCAATGATATGATACTTATAATCTAACATGCCAATTATAATAACACAAGTAAACTTTATCACATGCATATTCAAAAGCCAATAACACGTGCATACCTAAAAGCCAAAAACATGCAAACGCAATCATCAATAACATGCATACACAAAAGACAATAACACGCATATAAAAGTTTTCAACAAAGAAGATAACCTTTTTAGCATATTCAAAAAGCAATGTAGGGAAATGGAGTATTGCACGTCCAATAATGTAGGCCAAAAAGGGTCAAAAACGTCGCCCAAGAACACGCCACAAACTGCACCAAAATGCAACGAAAACGAATTTTAATCGGTTCAAATGAAAGATATTTCATCAAAGAGTAATTTAATCAGAGTAAAATTAAATTTAAACGATCCAAAAGAGAGAAAACGTACCTAGAAATGCAATGCCGAAGAGAGAAAACGCGAGGAGGAAGATGTTGAACTGTGAGTGTAACTGCTTGTGGGTTCATGTTTTCCTGTATAAGAGCCTATAGACGTCGATTGCTGGGGGGACCAACGTCTTTAATAGTATAGACGTTGGGGCCCTTACTAATATGACGTCTTTATGATTTAAAAATTAATATTCGCGGAAATTATAGACGTCTGTTACTAGGGGCACTGACGCCTCATTGAACTTTTCACCTACCTATCAGGCCTATAGACGTCTGTTACAAGGGGGCCAACGTCTATAATCATATATAGACGTCAGGGTAGCGGGATCCGACCTCTATATGGCGGAAAAGAATGACTATTCCCCTACTTGTCAAGCCTATAGACGTCGGTTAGGAGGGGCCCTGACGTCTCTTTTGATCTCCTTTTTGTCACCATTGCATTTGACCTGTTAATATATGTTTTTTCTCACGTGGCAAAGATGACTTTTGTTAGTTTATTTATAGTTGTAGGGGCTCTTCAACAATAACTTCTTTACCCATTGGATGTCAATATGCATTCCTCAACGACAATTTGTAAAAAGAGATTTAAATGGATCAACTCACAAATTTTTTGGTTAGGGGAGTCTTTTGGGTTGGTATTTCGTCTTCTATGTTGTCTTCGCAAATCATTAACAATTTGGTGTCACTCGAGTGTAGCAGCAGATATTTTCACTAAGTCTTTATGGATTATATTAGTAACAAGCTTGGTATATATAATTTGTATGCATTAGCTTGAGGAGAAGTATTAGATATATTATCTTTATTTTATAATTATCGTTTACTTTTAGTTAGTTTGCTATTATTTTTTATTTGTATTTTGGGCTTAGCCCATATTTCTTCTAATATAAATAAAGAATCATATGTAGGGATGGCAAAAAAATTCGCGCCCGCAAATATCCGCGAATAAAATCCGCGACGGATAGTTGATACCCGCGAATATTTACTACCTGAAAACCGCGGATAGCGGATATTTTAATACCCGCTTATAAACGGGTCGGGTGCGGGTATTATACTATCCGTACCCGCGGATATCCGCTACCCGCAAAAAATAAAAATAAAAATTTAATTTTTATTTTATTAAGTTAAATATATTTAAAATTAACATTAATTCATATTTTACAAGATTAAATTTAATTAAAATTATAGTATATGAAATATACTGATCGAAATTAATTGTCATTTATTGACAATTAAAAGGTATTAATAGTTTAGATTGTCTTACTCTTTACAAAATATACGGTATTGATTATTGGGTTTGATTGCCCAAAAATATATTGCACTAATTAATAAGTCAGATTGTTTTACTCTTTACAAAATATACGATATTAATTATTTATTATACGATATTAATTACTTATTATTGGATTTGATTGCCTAAAAATATACTGCACTAATGGTTAATCAATGGGTTTGCCTGTCATAGGCTCTATAAATATACAATGGGGGTTACTCCCTGTACCTCCCCAATTCCAACCCCC
>NC_028352.1:14499065-14500087 GCF_000741045.1 Vigna radiata var. radiata | reverse complement strand
CCCCCCCCCTAATTTTTTTAAATACAAAAATAACCTTTTTGTATTTTTTATTTTTACCATTTTACCCCTATTTACTAAAGTTAACCTACCCTACCCCTCTTACACTCTGAACACACACAGACCCTCATTCACGTATTCTCACCCCCACCAAAGCTTTTCATTTTGAATTGAAATGCTCTCTGCAACTCTCACTCTCTCAGTCCTCCTCTGAACATTGCTTTGTGCAGCCTGTTGGTGTGCGGCGGGTGGCGGTGCGGTGAGTGTGTGGCGGTGCGGCGCGACGCGGAGAGGTGTAGACATTGGTTTCGTTTTGCGGGTGTGTTGGACGGTGCGGTTGTGTTTGGTGTTTTGCAGCCGATGTGTGCGGCGGCGCGGAGGGTGCTGGTGCTGCGGGTGTTGCGGCGGTGCAGGACGGTGGTTCTTCTTCGTTCGTTTCGACAGGTTAGTTTCTTTTCGTTTCTTCTATTTTTTTTAATGTATGTAATGTGTAGGATTGGGTAGCTTTCTCTATTGTTGATATTTGGTTGGTGTGTTTGTTGAGTTTTTTGTGGTCTGCTGCTGTTGAGTTCTATGTTTTGTGTGCTCTGTGTTGTGTGTATTGAGGAAGAAGACGTTCAGGCACTGAAACGGATGTCGATTTCCGTCGACGGATGTTGACATCCGTTTCCTATTTTTATGTTTTTATTTTATTTTATAAGTAATTATATTTTAACTTTTTATTTTCAATTAATTTTGTTACGTACTTATTTTTTTTTAATTTTTTTTTATTACTTTATTGTATTCATAATTAATTTATAAAGTATTTAAATTTAATTTTATATAAGTAATTATATTTTAACTTTTAATTTTCAATTAAATTTTTACGTACTTATTTTGTTTTAATTTTTTTTTGCTTTATTAGTTTATTGTATTTATAATTAATTTATAAAATATTTAAATTTAATTTAATTTTATAATATATTATTTNATTATATCTAAATTAAAATTAATTTAGTTAATAAAATAATTATTATTAAATTATT
>NC_028352.1:14478011-14498676 GCF_000741045.1 Vigna radiata var. radiata | reverse complement strand
TCTTAAAATATAAATCTTAAAAAAATAAAACTAATAAAAACAAATCCTAAAAAAATGAAACTAATAAAAACAAATCTTAAAAAATAAAAGTAATAAAAACAAATCTTAAAAAATAAAACTAACAAAAACATAATCTAAAATAATCTAGAAAACGCTTAAACGGATGTGGGAATCCGTCAACGGATGTCAATATCCGTTTAAGGGTAAACGGAAGTCGCCATCCGTTTTAACAGTTTTACGAAGGTATTACTAACCTCGACTCGAAGAGGATCGCTGGTTAAAGGTTGGATACAACACCACCACACCAATGTAGAGATATAATAATTCAAGAACAAATTCTTCCAGAAGAAATCGATATCTCAATTATCACTTGAAATACAAGAAGAATGAGAGAAAGAATTTCTAGAAAAATAGAACAAATAATTCCTTGGAAGAAAGCGTAAAGATGAAAGCATGAAGATAAAGAAAAAAGAATAAATAGGTTATGTGGGGGTGGGAGAATAAAATTATAAAATTTTATTTCTAAATATAAATTTTTGCTAAAGGATAAAATTGGAATAGAAAAAATAGAGCTAAGGGTAAAAATGGAATGGGGGGGTGGGGGTTGGAATTGGGGAGGTACAGGGAGTAACCCCCATATACAATTGATATCTAGATACAATCTTCGTCTTCTATCCTAATAAAATTTAGACCTTTTTATATCTTGAGTGTCAGAGTGTCTTCTGCATGTCAACAACCTATCGGAGTGGATGATATTATCAAGAAGGATTGAAGATCAAAAGAGAACAAAGCAAAGAAGGACGACTGACCATCGAACCAATTCAACCTAAACAAAAATTAAATTTTAATTTATATTTAATTTAATTTATATTATATTTTATATACTTTTTTTTGTAATTCTATTTAAATTTTATTTTAATGATTTATAAAAATATATTTTTTTAAATATCTGTGGGTATCCACGGATATCCGCGGGTTTTAAAATATCCGCGAATTTCTTTTAGGTAAATATCCGGCGGGTCAGGTTCGTGTATCACACTATCCGACCCGTTGTCATCCCTAATCATATTTGTATATTCAACACAAGAGAGATTAATCTCATACATAGTTTTCACTATATTCAGCATGGTATCAAAGCTAAGTTAGACTTATACGAGTATAATGGTCCATGTATCAAAAGTCTTCCTAGCAAATGGTTATAGGTAAGCGTGTCCCGTTAAGATGAACGGTGGTACGAAAAGGGGTACTCGAATGCTTCCACTAGAGGGGAGTGTACCAATGTGGAAGGGACTCACCTTTGAAGGGGGAGATTGTTAGAATTCCAAGTGTGAGCCTAAATCTCACATTGGATATAAATGAGAAAGTAGAGCGTTATATAAAGGTGAAGACCCATTAACCCATTATCTTCAGGTTTTTGGTAGAAAGTGGTGTCAATCCCTTATGTGGTTAGGCTCAGATCTCATTCATGTTGTATTGGTAAACAATGATGCCACCGATAACGGTAGATGACGTCGTTGTTGGCAGTGACTGGTGTAGTGACAAAGGCAACAAAAATGTTTTCCTTAAAATAACCTGACTGTGATAGGAGAGCCCCTTTTATAACTGGTGGAAGATGGTCTCTTTGCAAAAACACAAAGCTCAAGACTAAGTAGCAAATACATGGAAAATGCTTGTAGAAACTAAGTCATCAAAAGGAGACTGTAGGACTCGACCTAGCTTGTCAGCCAAGGCTCTTATGTGGAACTTTAATCTTCTAAAAAGGAGGGTCAATCCTTGCTCTCGTAGCTCTCTCCATATATGTACACCTCCTATGTGTGGGTCCAAGGTCAAGTCTCTTTTCCACTTAGTGTTATCCTCCTCCAAGATGGTCCTAGCTTATTCTACAAAATAAACAACCAAACAAGAGGTCAACAAGTTAAGTCAACAAGGTCAACTCAACTTAAGTCAACAAAAGAAAATTCAATACAAAACTAAACGCCCATAAAAGAGAGAAAATGAATATGCTTCCTTTTTAGACATGTTTATTCTTTGTAAGCATGTGCCTCCATTCTTGGTAGGGATTAGAGGCTCATCATTCTCGCTTTCTTGAAGAGAATTTGACCACAAATTCTTGAAGCCCTTCTTAATTAAGTTTAACTTCATTTAAGGAAGTAATTTCTTCTTCCTCTTATGAGGTCTCCAAATCTTTACTCACGAAGAAACCTCTAGCTTTGGAAAAATTATCCTTCCTTTCTTTATGCTTTTGTCACTTTTTATTTTGGTTGAAACTGCACTTTTTTCTTTCTCTTCTTCTTTTTCTATTTCTCTTTGCTTTTTTATTTTATTTTGGTCCTCGTTAACTTCTTGAGGTGATAGAAATACTAAAGTACATTTTTACCATGAGAGTGAAAAATGTATTTCTTGGTATGATAGGTGTGTTTATCAAATTGTCATGGCCAATCTAGCAAAATATGTGTGGCCTCCATGAAAACAACATTACATAAAACCTCATTCTTGTAGCTTCCTAGGGAGAAGTAATTACCAGAATACCAAACCAGTAGGATATCTTTATCTTTTTCATTCAACAACAGGAAAACAAAGTAATGCTTAATAACCTTACCTTTTTTCTTCAAAGAGAAAAAGGAGAATGAAAATGTCTAATTTGTGAGTGATATTTTTATATGATGAATCTAAGTAGTTTATCTATGATATTTTTGTGTTCGCCTCAACGGCTCAACCTTACAGAAACAACATTTACAGATTATTGAATATCTCCATCGAAAGGTATAGAGATTCATTCAAGTGTTCATAGCCTGAACTCCCTCCAAACAGCTCTTCCTATAAATTATAAGGTAGACAAATACAATATATATTCAGTGAGGAAAAACAGAAGAATTCATTAAGAAACTTCAATCTTAAAGACTTTCAACATGCAAAACAATTCACTAAGGAAGAGATGATACCTCAACTATTTCTTAATCGAACCTTTCCCTCATATAATTAACATGCATCACTGAATTCCCCCTAGGGCCAAGAAGTCATCCAACGAAATGGAACTGAAATTTAAGCTAGGCTTAGGGATTCAAACCATAGAACTGTCAAAATGCAGAACATAATTTGATCAATCATACGGATACAGCAGAATGTAGTTCTGAATATCTTCATACATTTGAATGACCACCATGAGCAATATTGCAGCAGAATATCTTCTATACATGTGTTTGAATGATCCTATTGCCATAGCGAAACCTAACAATATGCATCATTGAACGGCGAATCATGAAATTGTTTAGTGCCCATTGAAGTTGCAGTAAAATTGACTATCAAAAGTTTATAAACCAAATAAGATGCAAAGACTTGTTTCAGTATTATTTCATATCTTCAATTCTTCATTATGAAGGAACTTCAGTGGAAATGCAGTGTTGCTACTTGTTATCTTCAATTGCCAAAAGGTCGTTCTTCAAGGCCGGCAAATTTCCGCCATGCATCATTGTTAAGTTTGATAGTTCTAGATCCAGATCATATATCAGACGATATCCGCATTTCTTCACATCTATATCATAATGATCATTCCCGACTAAGTCTACTATTTCATCATAAAGAGGTGCATACTGATATTGAATGAATTCATCTGTATCCAAAAATAATATCCACAGGTAATCTGAAACATAGTCCGCGATGGCTAGATCAGAATCAAAAACCATTGATATCTTACTGTCATTAAACTTTCCTTTTGCTTTCGGAGGACAAATTGATGACACAATCCCCCTTTTGAACCGAGCTTCAAATAGTACACAAAACACAGCAGCTACATAGTCATGCCCAAAGGGAGACTCATCAATCCTTGTTAACGTGCTATACTCCTGATGGTTGAACAGCCTTGGTATTTCACTTCCAGGTATAACACTTGAAAATTTTGGGTTCATTGGAATGGACAACGGATCTATGCGGCGTTGCGCCTGGTACCAAAGAGAAAAACTATTAGTTCCTGGAATTTACACACAAAATTAGAGAAAGAGAAAGAAGGAGCTTGCAGACCTGAAGTATTTGTATCATCCATGAAACAGTCATTCTCGTACAGCGTTCCCTTTCAATCTCAACTAACTCTGGGCAGTTCAAAACTTCTAAACCTGAGTTTATAAAATGTAGAAGTGGTTTTTCTGGTGCATTTACCCATACTGGAGATTCTGTTGTTGGCCATGGCCGTTCGTAAATTACTGATGGCAAGTAAGTTTGTGAAGGTAGCTCAGGCAAATATTTCAGTTGCCTGCAATGCCTTAAGACTAAACGATACAGTTTGGAAAGCTCCTTGAGGTTGGGTAGTTTGCAAAAACTGTTTCCACTTAAATTTAGCCTTTCTAAGCTATGCAAATTTCCAATAACATCAGGGATTTGAAGTAAAGCGCAGAAACTTAGATCAAGTTCACGAATACATGAGAAATTGGGAGAAGGAAACAAGTGGCTAAATGAATCTTTATGCTTTCTTGAATTGAACAAGTGTAAAGGCGACTTAAACCACCTTTTCATGATGGATGATCTTAGAGAAGCTTCACCTATACAAGGCCTCTTCGAATGACCTTCATCCCTTGGTTTTTCTAATAACTGTATATAAGACAGATTTGAACAGGCCGAGAGATTCAGATAACTTAGAGAATTGAGGCATAATATGCTGTTGGGCAAGCTTACCAGCCTTTTGCAGCCTTTCAAATTCAAAACAGTAAGCTTTTTTAGATGATGAATGGAGGGATTGATCTGCCCGAGCTTCCTACATCCTTCGAGATTTAGAATTTCAAGATTTAGGTCCTCCCTAAAATGTGGTAACATGGTAAGACTTTCGCAGTTTTTCAAGTTCAAAAATTTCAGTTTTCTTATAAGACCAATGGATGGATGGATCTTCTCCAGTTTTATACATCTCTCAAGATCTAGTATTTCAAGATTTTGGGTCTCCTCAAAATGTGGCAACTTTATAAGACTTTTGCAGCCTTCCAAAGTCACATAAGAAAGTTTTCTTAGAAGACCAATGGATGGATGTATCTCCCTTATTTTTGTACAATTTTTCAGAGATAGCCACTCAAGATTTATGGCCTCCCCTAAATCTGGCACCTTGATTAGGTCTTCTGATGAAGAGAGATCCAAACGCTTCAAATTGTGTAAAGGCTGAAAGGCCAACACGGGAAACAAAGTCAATAATGACGCTTACCTTTCTTTTGTTTTTTTAATTTCTATGTTGACATGCACACACTTAAGTTGCATCTATCTGTCTTGATACGTCTATTATCGTATTTTCAAAACAATCATAAAAATAACTTCTGATAATTCTTCAAACAGAAAAACATTAATACTTTGATTGTTCATTTAAAAAACAGAAAAGAACAATAAGTAAATGTACCTTTGTATCTTCCCATAGTTGTTTGATTTTGCTATTAGCCAGGGACAACGAAACAAGCTTGTATGGTAGAAAACGAGGTGGCAAAGACTTAAATGGATATCCATGCCAACATAGATATCCTAACTCACTAGGAAGATAGTCCAGGCTTCCGGAAAATTCCACATAATTCAACTTGAGCAACTTAAGGTGCCTCATGTTTGAAAACCCATCTGCCCTCAAGGTTGTTTTAAAGAGTGCGAACTCACAAACTACGCATTCCAGATTTTCTGCTGGCTATAACATTGAAAAGTGGAAAGAAAACGTCAGAACATTTATAAGTATTTGATGAGAGGGTGAGAACTTGTTATATTTGGGGCTAATTGTTTATTTTCATATTCCTCGTTTTTAAGTGTTGAACTTTGCTTCAAAATAGTTGATGAAATTATTTTGTCCTCCCACCTTTTCTTTCTACCAATTCCAAAAATCACCTTCTTCGTCTTTAAATTGTAAACCCTACATATCCAATTTGACACAAAACTACAACAAATAAAGATATATCACCTACGTTCAAGCTTTGTTCTCTTTAGTTTGGGAACTTGAGCATAAAAACACATCCAAAATTTTTATGACAGTTCACAATAGGCTTTCTTTTGTTCTAAACTTCAGATGGTATCATGTTTCAAACAAACTTTGTTATGCATTTATTCAACATGCAAATTGTTTTATTAACATCCTTTGGGGGAAAAAACTCTTGAGGCATTTCTTTCTCAAACAACACAAACTTTACCATCTTTATCACATTAGATACATCATTTTGTTGGGATGTATACCAACAACCCATTGTCTATTTTCATCTTCATAAAATCTTTTGAACTTATTGGAAATATACTCCTTTCACTTATCACTTCTCAAGATTTTTATAAATGTCACTTTATTTCATAACAAGTGCTTAAATTATTAAATACATTAATTCATATTTTTCTCATAAAAGAAATCCATGTCATGCTAGTCAAGTCAACAATAAATAAAATAAAGTATGTATTTTTATTATGAGAAAAGGTAATAAGACAATATATATTTGTGTACATAAACTCTAACACCTCTTTAAATCTCCTTCTCCTTCCTTTGGGAATGATTGGTGATGATGTTTGTTAAGCAAGAATCCTTATAGCGGCATTCAAACATTGACTATGAGACATGATTTTGGAATCAAATTCACATAGAACATAGGATTTAATTTACTTCATCCACTTTTGAACAATCAATGTTGACAAACTTTTAGTTTCTTCTATAACATCCACCATATATAGTTAAATTATTCATTCAAATTAGTAAATACTTTACCAACAATTCTTCAATAATTGATTGTATCTCCATGGACTTCATTCAATCACTAATTTAGAAATCTATTGGAATATTCATTCAAACTTTCCTTTTCTTTCACTTTTTTCATTTTAAAAATCTCTCTCCAAAGATTAAAGTTTGATTGTTCACAACCTTTGAATCTCCTTGAAACTATTGTTGAACATATCATCAATTTACTCTATGCTTCCCACATGTTTTAACTCCATGCTTTCTTACTTTACTTTTTCTCAGATAAAATGAAATCAGACATCAATGTGTATATAGTTGATATGCTTCATTCTACTCATCGATATGGAAATCCCAACTTACAAGAACTTTGTCTGTAATTAGGTTATATAGTTTATATGCATTCGTTTCTTCGTCTTACCTAGTAAAAGGATACCTCTTACTCCTATCTTCAAGTTTTGTTTTGTGATGAGCTAGAACATGGCCATAACCTATGTTGTCGAAATGACTCACACTCAGCCTCTTTCCACTCCAAGCTTCTTGTGGTGTCTTTTCGTTCAATTTAGTATGTGGGCATTTGTTCTGTACATAGATAGCACATTGTACTGCTTATGCCAAAAACTTCTCTCACATATTCTTACTTTTGAGCATGGTTTGAACCATATCAAGGATGGTTTTTCTCTTTTATCCACATCGTTATGTTGTTGCAAGCACAGAGCTGTTAAGAACCACCTTATTCCATGCTCCTCACAGTACTTCATAAAATTCCCTGATGTGAACTCGCCTCCCTTGTCAAAGTGCATAGCTTTTATGTGCTTGTCTGATAGGATACAGGGGAGAGGGCATCATGGGTATTGGGTTTAGGTATTCCTCCAGCTGAATACACCGACAATGCCATGCAAAGTTGTTCCTTCAGTCCTCTTGGGTCCACTGCTTGCAGTGCTTCGCCGTTCGGTTCAGACCATCCTGTCACGTTCGGCTTCGTCAATCCCCTCCCGTTGGGTCCAGCAGTCCTCTCCTGTTCTGATTCGTCCAACCGCTCGGTCACTCTCGATCGGCCTGGGTCATAACGATCGGCCTCGGACCTTGTCACCTCACCACACGTTCGTCCCCAATACGACTTCCGCTCAACAATGGTGCCAAACCTTATCACGAGGGCTCCCTTCAAACCATCCCATGAACGATTCTTTGCTTTCTCCTTCCAAGCTTTGAACCAGTAGTGAGCGCTACCTTCCATACTGAATTCCGCTAACCGGACCTTCTCCTCATCTTACTCCCCCGTCTTCTTCACATTTCCATTGACCGACGCTTCGCTGTCCTCCGAATGGGGTTCATCTTGACGCCGACCCCTTCCCGTCAAGACCTTCGCAATTTCTTTCAATTCTTAACGAATCACTACAGTCTCAGCCTTGACCCCCTGACCTCAATTTCCACCGTCTCCATCCGCACCTCCATCACTTTAACTTTTCCGTCAGTCTTTCCCGCCATGTATAACCCGCGCCCCTCCGTTCAAAATCCGACAGAACCATCAATCTAAACCTTTTGAATACTTCAAACACCTCCGACTTCTCCTGTAAGAAATACACCCAAGTCTTACGAGAAAAGTCATCCAAAAATGAAACGAAATACTTCTAACCATTGAAAGATTCAAGAGTGATCCGTCCACACAAGTCGATATGTATCAATCCGAGTTGTTGCTTTGTTGGGTACTCAATTGTGTTTGGAAACTCTATCCTCAAGTTTTTTGAGTACACATTCCTCAGAAAACTTCTTGTCAAGCTCCCTACTCAGCAATCCGTGCACCAATTATTTCTTTGAGAGTTCTACCAACCCACCAAAATTCAAATGGACGAAATGCCACACCATGGCTAGGTCATTCACATCAAGCTTCAGACACTTCTTATGTAGAATATATAGCTCCAACTTATACATCTTATTTTTTTTCATCTCTACTCGTGCAACCAAACGACCGAGTTTATCTTTCAAGTACCATACTCGGTCCCTCATTGGAACCAGGTTGCCATTCTCCATCATTTGACCTATGCTTAGTATGTTACTTTTGAGATCGGGTACATAGTACGCATCTCTTATCTCTATCCAACTCGGTCATTCTTCTGTAGATATTGGATTGTTCCCCATACTTTCACTGCCATTTTGGAGTCGTCTCCAAATTATACATGTTTGGCCTCAACCTTGGAGAGTTCTTTGAACAGACTCTCATCTCCACACATATGGTTCCTCGCTCTTGTGTCCAAATACCAAACCGAGTTGTATGTGTAACCCAGACTAACCTCGACATCTAATTTTCCATTCCAACACAAACCAACTACCGATCCCCTTGATCCCATTCAACTTAGATTCAGCGTAGTTTCTTCGTCATCTCACAACCCGGACCCAACTCGACATCCAGTCTCTTCATCATCCCACACCCTAGATCCAGCTTGGCATCCGGTCTCCTCGTCATAACACAACCCAAACCTAGCTCGACATCTGGTTTTCAGCTTGGTGTCTGAGATCCTTTGACATAATTAGAGTTCCTATCTCTTCGTCATCTTTTCGATAAGGAAACTTTTCTCCTTTTTCTTCTTAGAGCGGTACTACGTTGCAATGTGACCGACCTTACCACAGTTTTTCATAGTGGACATGCTTGTCATACTTAAAATACTAGAATTTGACCAATCTCCTAACCTCTCCCTTGTCCACGGCCAAGCCAATTCTGCAGCCTAGTATGTTCTCTGTCATCTTCAAAATGACCTCAGCCGCGTCCTCGTCGTCAAATGGACAGACCATGCTTTCAAAATCATTTGCTAATGATTTTAGAATCTTCTCCATGTCCCGACTGACAAGCAATGGTTCTCCATTTCCAAGTTGATTCGTCTAAGTCTCCACCCGAGTTATATACTTGGTCACTCATTCTCTCTCTTCCGTCTTGAAGTTTTCAAACTCGCGTATGAGAGTTTAAAGTTGGACTTGCTTAACACGGTCATCCAGAATTTCTTTTGAAGATGCAAATTTTGTTATCTTCTCAAAGCTAGACTCGTCCACAACTTTGTAAAATAGGTACAAAGTTGATTTTTCTTTTACTTGCGTTTTTCTCAGTGCAACAATTTGTGCAACCGTCTGGTCTTCATCCTCCATTGGTTCTTGGTACCCATTCTTAACTATAGCTCACACGTCTTGGAATCCAAGAAAAGCCTTCATCTGTAGTCAACTATAACAGGGACATACCGTTTATAAGACTGGCCATCTCACTCTTTCTTCCTCAAACACTCAAGCAAACTTGCTCTCTCTTTTTCCACTCAGGCACAATAGCTTTGATACTAATTTGTTGGAAAATAACTAACACAAGCTAAATATCTGAATGATAACTATGTGTATATTCATTTAATGGAATGGGCCATTAAATATTTGTGTCTCATTAACTGACCACCGAGTACATGAAAATAATACTGACCAAAATACTAATCGTGTACATAGATAAACCAAATATTGACCGATTACATGGAATTAACACTGACCACGTACATTAAAATAAAAACAAAAACTATGCGGCAACAGAAAACAAAAAATCGACAACATATAGAAATGAAAGAAAAACCAAAAAATAGAAACTTTACCGCCGTAATTACAAATAAACTCTAAAATTTAATTTTTTTCCAACAAAGAGACTATCTATCACCAAGTTAAAGGACCAATTTGGCTAGAAAAGAGAAATGTTAAGGAACTAAAAATATAACTAGTAAAACTTAAAAGGAACACACTGAAACTTTCTGTTAGACAAGATAGCATAATTCTATATTGTATATCCTAGATAAAGGTGAACATAATAAAATTTTATAATTAAAAACTATTGTACCATGTTATTTGACAGTATATTTTGGAGATTCTTGTAGCTCCACACTCTGCTCCAATTTCTTGGTTCTTTAGGTGATATTTCACGAACAATAGATTGCCCCAAATCCATCAACAAGCGATGCATTTTAATTCTCCCATCCTCAACGATCAAGAGCGATTTATTTATCAGAACTTGCAAGCCATATTCAGGATAAAATCCACGAAAATTTAGAATTTCTACTACATGTTCCACTGCATAGCCATGGAGAAAGCAAGATATGTCTAGAAATATTTGCTTGTTTGTATAATCCAACGCTTCATAACTTACTCTAAGCAAATCCATAATCTTTTTACTTTTATTTTCTCTTAGCATAGCTAATGCACTTCTCCATTGTGACACACTTAGACCAAATAACGATGAACCCAATATTTCAATTGCAAAAGGATGACCCTGAGCATGCCATAGTACCTCATTTGTCATCTTTTCAAAACCATTCATAATAACATTAGCTTTGAAAGCATGTCTACAAAATAATTGAACGGCCTCAGTATCCTTTAGTGGTTGAACTTGGTGAACCTCGTCTACTTCATGTATCCTCAATATTTGTTCATCTCTGGAAATTATGATGATTATGCTCCCTCTACCTAAGCAATCACGTAACATAGTGTCTCGATTCCCTGTAAAAATCTTTAGTTGTTCAACTTCATCAACATTGTCAAGAACTATAAGTGCCTTTTTACCTCGTAGCCTTTTCCATATCAAATAAGTTCCCTGAGAAACATTGCAAATCTCTTCACATTTTTCATTTAGAGAATGAGAAAGCAATTGCTTTTGTACACCTAATGTACTAGAATCTCCATAAATCTGGTTCACATCTTCAATATAACAAGTAAAATCATATTGATGAGAGATTCCTTCGTATAAAGCACGAACAAGAGTTGTCTTTCCTATTCCATCCATTCCAGTGATTCCAAAAACTCTAACATCATTACTTGACTCCGAATATAAGAGTTTTGCTAATTCCTCGACACGAAATTTCATCCCAACTAGATTATCATTTGGAAGACTTGAAAATTTATGACCCAATATATCTGTCACCTTTTGAACAACTTCTTCAATCCCTGCATACTGTGGCCTGCCATTTATTGAAAATAAGAAATGTCAAGTCGTCTCCCAAGAGAACCAAACATATATACACAGTAGACTATCAACTCATCTCCAATCAATATTTATTCTCTCTAAGTCTTTCATAAAAGATTGGAATAGATTCTTCTCCCATTCAAACCATTCTTTCATCCTTTCAAAATTCCATTCCCATTCCCCACATTTGGTTATGGTTCTTTCTTAGGTAGGAATCTCTAAGTGATCGCTTCCTTACCCATACATCTTCCCAAAACTTTATTATAGTCCCCGAGCCAATTCTCAAAGTTATACTTCCCTTAAACCAAGTTCTTTCTTCACTAAATTCGCATACCTATTGGAGATTGTTCCACCAACGAGATTCCCTCTATCTACACTTTCTATCATCTAAGCTTCTCCCTGAATCATATTTTGATTTTAAAACATCCATATTTCGAGTCTAAAACATCCTTCCATAATCCTTCTCTTCTGTATATAACCTCCATTTCCACTTAGCCACAAGGGCCACATTAAACATATTTAAAAATTTTAATGCTAAGACCTCCCTCTCCCTTTGATTTACATGAAGTTTCCCATTTAACCGATTCTATTTTCCTCTCATCTGTCCAATCCCACAAAAAAATTCTTTGTATTCTCATAATGTGTACACTAAGGAAGGTTCATCCATATCTAATTATGTATTAGACAAAGTTTCATTGTACAACTGTATATATAGGTAATGTTTTCTTATATAATACATATTCTTATTATATGAATATATATCTACTGTATGAATAGGTAAGTGCACCTTTTTTAGTCTTATACGTACTAAATTTAGATTTATCATTAAATGAGAGAAGATTGCTTACTTGTTTCTGATGTCCCAGCCACTGAGATTGGCTACTTGTGTGAGAGCTTCTCTCCATCTCTGCACTTCCTCCATCCTTTCATTATCTTCTCTAAATCTTTCTTCGAGTTCGACAAAGGGTTTCTCAAAATATCCACTTTGTTTTCGCACATCTGACGGATCCACATCATAAAAAATAGGTAGAATATGTCTTCCTGGTGCTGCAACGAAATAGCAAATGTGGGCAAGTTCACGCAAGCACCAAGTGGAGGAAGCATAGTTCTTAGAGAACACCACGATGAAAATGCGAGACCCTTCAATTGCTTGTTGCAGTTCCGGTGCTATGGATTCACCTTTCTTGAGATCTGCATCGTCTTTGAAGGCATGAAATCCTTTTCTACGAAGAGCTTGGAAGAGAAAATCAGTAAAGTTGTTTCGAGTGTCTTCACCTCGGAAACTCACAAACACATCGTATGTTCTTGTGACTAGAGATGATGAAGAAGAGCTGCATTCCATGATGGCCTTGGAAGGCATTGCAAATGATAAAAGTATAAGCGAACTTGTTGAATGAACAGCTAAGATTCAAAGTATGTAATGCACAAACAATTCAACAAATATAAATTGACGTAAGTCTTGTGGGCATTGAGTTGGTTTTTTCTTGGAAATTTCTCCCACTTTGGTTCCTCGTAATTGCGTTCAACAATTTTTAATTCCCATCCATGACTTTTCTTTTACTTTTGGTTGAGTCAAATTGGATACACTAAAGTTGTAAACGAATGTTTGTTCCACTCAAGATAATAATATAATGAATAATACTGTTTAACACACTTAAATTTTTTATAGTTATTTGATTTTATTTTTCTCTATTTTTTTCTTTTTCTAAAAGATATATTAAAATTTATATTTTTATGATTAAATTTTTTTTTTATATTTTATGTCAAATAAAAATAAAAATGTTATAATACGGTTATTTTAATATAATTCTATCATCACATGCTTGAGCAAAGTAGTCCACAGTCGAATATAATAAACTGTTATCGTCCATGAAGGAAGATAAACTTCAATTATTTTGTCGGCAAATTCAACCTGCGTCCATATTTTCTTTTATAAAAAAATTAACTTTATCTATCAAGTATGTAATTCAAAAGTCAAAATTAAGTAAGTGAGTGTAAAATTCATAAAAGCATTCACCGCTTCAATTCCTTAACTTTTTGTAGTAAGAGGTATTTGAATGCCTCGCTTAGCTTCGCAATTCCCGCGCGAGTGAAGAAGGGGTTGACAATTCGACCCAATCTCCATTCGAATAATTCAATCCAATTTATTTATTACTGAATAAAAAACTTTAAGTTTAACTTAATTCATCAGAATGAATAAGTTAAATGAATTAATTCATTAACTTACTTAATTATAATTATTTTTAAATTAAAAAAAAATTATAATTTTTTTAATTTAAATAATTTCACTTCTTAAACTTATAATTCAAAATAAAAAAATTAACATAAATTCAAATATAATATGAAAACAAATCCAAAAAAGCGAATAAATAAAATTATAATATTGATAATTTTTGTATCATTTATTCATTTATAATGCTAGAATCTTGAATGAATAAATAAATTTATAATATTTTGCTTTTTTGAAAGATTTTTTTTTTATTTTCATTTACAATACAATAAAACAAATGTTAACTAATAATATTGAAACACAAAATAATAAATAATTAAATTAAATTAGATGGATTAGTGAGCTAACCTAACTCATCATGGGTTTAATCTAGGCGAACTAGGTTCTAAATAAACCGAGTTGAAAATTAGCTAATATAAAAAAATTTCATTTTTTTCAAACCCAACCCAACTCGAACTATGGCAATCAGATTGATTTGCAGGTTCTAACTCATTTTGATAGCATTACCTCTCACCTTTATTTTCTCTATCAAACACCTAATAAAAATTAATTTTTATTTAATTTTTAAAAAAATATTTTATATGTTAAAATAAAAATAAAAACCCACATGCTTAAACTAGTGTGATACTACATGAATATATATATATATATATATATATATACTTATTCTACGTGGCTTTTGAAAACAATATTTTATTATAATAAAAATGTCACTTGTTATAAAAAAGACTTCACTTAAATCAGGAGTAAATTATTAAAATAATACTTAAAGGGGGTAATTAGTGGTTATGACTTCCGAAACAATAAAAAAAAAAAAAATCCGCTACAAATTACTACAAACCCATATAATATTAACTTTGTACTTCACAATATTAGTGTTTTAAATGAAACTTAATCTCTTAATTGAAAATTGAACGTAGTTTACTTATTAGTTAAATTCCTTCGTAGGTTCTTATTTTTGTGGGATTTTTTTAGTATGATTCCATTTTTTAAGTTTTGTCAATTTAGTCTTTTATATTGAAAAATTGACTCAATTGGGTTCCTATCATTAAATCAACTTAACGGGATTAAGTTTTTGATGACATGTGAAAGTGACGTAGACATTTTTTGAGATATGGCTTGCGTAGACCATAATATGTGATTTTTTATTAATGAAACCCTTGCATGTGGCATTTTCTTAAACAAACATTTTAAAAATTGAGATTTTTCTGAAATATTTTAAAATTAGGTTTCATTTAAATTTGAATTGGGATTAAAATTAGAAAGAGAAAATCTAAAGCGGAGTCTATCCTCCAATTCCTATACCTGTAAAAAGGAAGGATAGGATGGTAGTAGGGGATGGCATCAAATGCTGAATGGATTCACGCTGTAATGGGTTTAAAAAAAAAAAACCCACATAAATAGGGACATCCGAATGAATTTAACCTGACTTATTCAAGCAAACATCTAAAACATTGAGTATCTCTTTTTCTCCTTATCTATGTTTTACATTAAAATTTAGTATTATTTGCATTTACTTGGAAAGGAGAATTGTGAGAATATATATTTAAAACACTATAAGAAACACTGTAAGTCACATAGTTACCTTTGTTTCACTCCATCAAATTCAAAATCCATTAACAAATATTTTATCGTATAAAATTATTATTTAAAACACTATAGTCCATAAAGTCAAGTTGACTTCGCCTAAATGCTTTGGTTTAAAGAAAGTGAAGTTTGTAAAAATGTACTCGAATTTTTGAAATTATTGTGATTGTTTAGACTTCGCTTCTTTAATAGAAGCTTAAACTTATTTAAGCTTCAATTGTCTATAAACTGATTTCTAAAGGTTCCCAAAAATTTTAAAAATGTCATTCTTATCTTTTATATTTTATTTTAGTGATAAAGTTAGGCTTATGTTGTTTGTAAAATCGAAGCCTATTCATGTTTAGGTTTCAATTTTACAAACAACCAAAACTTAAACTTTTAATTAGGGCTAGATTTTATGAAGTTTACACTCGTTTGAACTCTCTATTGAATTACATCATTGTAAATAAGTTTTATTATGTCATTCTTTGCCAGTGTAAAATCATTGTTCACCATTCCTTGTTCTTTCTTTTATTTTCCATCAAAGTAGTTGGAAGCGACCGTTGAGCACTTCCACTCTTTATTGTTGAACCCGAGTTTGTTGCTGAAGCTCAATGTTGAACATTGGTGAGTGGTTTTTCATTCTTTTCCATTCAATTTTTTTTTCTTTTTCATTGATTTTGCATTTTCCTTAAGGTTGTTTGTTCCTAAAAAGTTCACGTTATTGTTGTCATTCGTGTCTAGGGTACTACATTGTGTATCTTAAGTGTAGATATTAAATGAGTGAATCTTGTAATATAACTCTTGGTATTTTAGTAAAATTCTAGCTAAGATTACTAGAAGTTCGATGTAGTTTCTTAAAGAAGCGAGCCAATATAAAATCTATTGCGTTTGGTTTCTTCATTCATTATCTTCATATATGTATTTTTTTGTAAAGGTTCCATATTGTAAGAATTCCACATACACTTTATTAATTGATTAAAATTGTTTTTGAAAATGGTTTGCAAGACTTAAAAATAGTCAAATTTTTAGAACAATAAATTTGCCCCCCTTCTTAGTTGTGAAATAATAGTAGCAACTATTTCAACAAATAGTTGACAATTGATGAAATTGAATGTTGTTCTGAGACATTAGAGTTAAGAAAAGTGTGGGTGAGTGTTATATTATGATTTATTTATGTTCTTGCTATGATGTTTGGATGTATGTATGCTATCTCACCCTTACATTAGTGGTTTTCACCTACAATGAATGTTTTTATGCGGGAGTAGATGATCATACAAATGTTTAGGAGGATGCACATCACTAGAGAGAGTGGGCAATATCATATGACATTTTGGATAATGTTTTAGTCATAGATTTTTCCTTTTCAATAAAGTATATTTGTAATTGAGATTTTCAATAAAATAGGAATGAAGTTTTATTTTAAATTATATAATTTGTTGATTATAGATTATAGTAAGCGAAAAGTTGGGGTGTTACACTAACTACATGATCTTGTACTCTATCTTCTTTAATCTCTACATTTTGTGAAGGTTCACTTCCTCTAGCTTCATCATTCTCAATGAATCAGACATTTCTAGTTTCAAATTTCTTGTACTATGACTAGGATAATATATTCTTACTTTTGAATCAACTATAGCAAGGGTTAAATGATTTGCTATAGTTGTTAGATGTATGTGTTTTGAACAAAGTGTTTTAGGAAAACGTTTTAAAGAAGATAAATCATGACACAAATATTTTTATATTGGTTCACTCAACTTGAGCTACATCCAATCTCCCTTAAGAACTCTTAAGGGGTTCCACTAATCTTTTTCAAAGATTACAAATGAGTATAAAGCATTCTTCGTATACACCGAGTATTATCAATCACTCATGGTTCCCAAGTATTATAACCACTCTTGGTATCCGAGTATTATAAACCACTTTTGGTTCCCCTAGTCAATCCTAACTAATATGAGTTTAACCACTCTTGATATACAAGTATTCTTAACTACTTTTGGTTTCCCTAGACAATTGTCTATAACGTTTACCTCAATTGAGCTAAACAATACAAATGTTTTAATTTTATTCAGAATGTACAAACAAAATCAGTGTTTAATAACAAGTACAAATTTAAATAGCTCTTGGAGATAGGATCAATATAGTATAATACAATTTGTGAACTTATGAAGTTTTTCTCTTAGATTGAAGAACATGAAACGATGTAAGCTTTGAGGTAGAGTAGAGCAAGTATTCAATGATCTTTCTTGTATATGTTCTCTCTCTCTCCTCTTTTCTTCTCTATTCTATTTTCAACTTCTTCAACTTCAACAATAACATCTTCTCATTTGTAAAACTTCTTTGTATAACATTCTTGCGAGATGACCGTTGGATACAAAGTTGACTTCAAACAGACTTCACATCCCTTTTTAGGTAGCTAGTCACACTCAGGTCAACGTTGTAGGGTGATAGTGCTTTATCAGTGTTTTCATTTATGAGTAGCTTATACGATCTTTTAGTGCTAAAACTTTGAGAAAACATTCTAGGAATGTCTTTTTTGTCTCTCAACATATTTCAATCCTTTGTGTAGCCTTTATGAATAAAGCTTATTGTTAACATTACGTACACACATAATGAGAACAAGGCATGCAAGTAAGGAAACATTTTTTTCATACAATATTAAATGTTTTAAACGTTGATGATCATTAAGCATGTTACGTGTTTAAAACATTTTGGTACATGTCAGCATTATTTGATAAAAGCATCATTTGAAGGTAAAGCATGTGATGTGTTATGCTTAGATGAAATGATCCTTTAAATGTTTATTTCATAAGGTTGACTAAGCTTCAATACATCATTTAGTTATGCTTAGAAAAGCTTTACGTTTATACGCTTTATTGTTTTGTTAAGGCACTATGGTGATTAGACACTCTGTTAAAAGTTTTATGGCATTTGGCGCTTTTTATGTCTTATGCCTTGGATACGTCTGAGATATCATATAATTATATATATCTTTTGATAGCATTTAGTGTGTTACACTGATATCATGGATATTTCGTGTCATCAGATGCATAGTGGCTCAACGCATTTGGTTATTGAATCTTAAGTATTAGTGTTTATCTTAGTATTCACATGTACTATGTCTCCTTCATATTACGCCATTTACATTTAGACAAATTTTTCATTGAACATAGTATTCTTTATAAATGTTTATCTTGTTCAATAATCTAGATAGATTGATATATCTGATAGACACATGTTTCGTCTAGTATTGTCCTTTATCACATGTCAATGTTTAGACATTGTATCTTATGATCAATATTTCGTCAAGTGTTGTTTGTTAAACTTCAAAACTCGAGTTGCTAGAGTTTGCTCATTATTTCAAACTTTATTCAAACCTCTCTTTCCTAGAGTTTGCTCATTATTTCACCAACATCATGGCGCAAGGTCATACGTGTTTCAACATACAAGTTATCCAAATTCAATTCATATAAATCATCATAAAGTGTACCAGAATTAATCTTAGAAGTACACTTATACAAATTGAAACAACCATTCCTAAATTTAAGAGAGTATCTAGCAACATCAAGCTTGAACAAAGAAACTAAATTCCTAGTGATACTAGGAACATAAAAAGTATCCATCAAGTCTAAGTCAAATCCAATGTCAAGGATCAAGCAATAAGTCCCAACAAATTCCTCTAGAACCTTTACTTTCCTCTTGAAGATGAACTTCTTATAGGCATTTTTAGTTCGAGGTGAAATCAATCCATTTCTTTTCGAATCAAGCTTTACACAACCTATCATACGAAAAACGGGGACACATACTTTTCTCCTACATATCATCATTTCATACCTCCTCTCTAGTCATTAAACTTCATACTTCATCTTGTCCTTTACACTCAAAACTAATTATCATTTATCCTTCATCACTACTCCAACATCATCCTTGTCATCTTCTGCGTATCTTCATAAACAAATTGTTTTGAGCAAAGTCTTTCTACATCATCATTCCCTTAACATTTTTCAATAAGGTACCCATATTTTTCTTTATTCCATTTTTGCAACACTATTTTATTCACTCTATAAGGTTATGAATTTCTCTTTTTCTTTTTTTACAACATTTATTTCATTCTCCATGTCGCATTAAGTCTTTGTCTTTGTTTGACAACAATTCTTTTTTTCGTCAAACTATAAAAATTAATAAGTGTAAATAAGAAAATAATGTCTTGTATGACTATAACAAAATATTTAGAAAAAAAAAAACATGTTAGTCCCGAAACTCTCTAAATACTCTAAACTACATCCACTCCTCCTCATATATTTTATATTTTCCACAAAGTGTCATGTTGCCTGTTTCCGAAGACATAGAGATGTGTTAGTCTAGTATTGAAGTCACTTTATCTGATTGCAATGTGTGATAACAATGTATGATAAGACTTTCTTTCTTATTTTCTAAGTATTAGGAATGTAAAAATTTTGTTGTTAAAAACAAAAAATATGTTAATGATTAAAGTAAAACATATTAGACAATGTATATGTTTTAAGTCAACACACTAGAATATCATGCCATGGGAGGTTCTTCTCCATCTTCGGTACGTCATCCCAAGATGCAATGGCAATGCAAACATGCATTTTGGCCAATATACCCAAATAGCTCCGAAACTTTTCTTTATGTGGACCTTTAGGTGTACCTGATCAAGGATCAATCTCCGCCGTCAACCTCTTCATGGTAATCCATGGAGATGTGACATCAAGAAACCTAGTCAAAGTTCTACCATGTCTACTCTTTCTTGATTCAGAGCTCGTCATAGTTGAAAATATAGTGTTAGTAAATCATATACGAACAAAACAAATTATTTCTACAAAGTTAGAATAAACAAAATAAAGAAATTGTAAAAGTAGAAAAAAATAATAAAAAGACACCTATTAGGATTTTTTTTTCTCCCATATGATTGTATGGATTTCATCGACTACGTCATCGACCTTGTTTTCAATGATTCTTGATAAGAAAGATATTGTCTCAAATATATCTAGAATGTTTTTATCATCATTTACATGCATGCTTCTATCTTCCAATTCCATGAATCATTTCTCATTCGTTGACTCAATAATAAAATATTTGTCTTTCTTTACTAACCATAATAAATATTTCATCCACATAACTCATCTTCTTAAGGTCTACCAAAATGAACCTAAAATCATCTGTCACCATACACGAATAACTTCGAATTGATATNNTNNAANNNNTTTNNNNT
>NC_028352.1:14447936-14476903 GCF_000741045.1 Vigna radiata var. radiata | reverse complement strand
TTTTTTGACTTGAAATATTGTTTTTGNTTGTTTCTTAACAACTGTTACATCTTTAGATTGCTCTGATTTGTTTCTTAATAATAACAGCACTTTAGATTGCTCTTTGTACTTTGACCATGAACATCAAAAAAGGACTCATTTGATACATCTTTTATAACTTAGGAACCAAAGATTTACATTTTTAAAAACAGAGACTAAATTGAACATCATAACTTAGGGACCAAAAAGAGGTTTAAACCATATTTTAAAAATCAATAATTTGCATCCAAAATTAAAAAAATAAAAATAAAAAACTATACTAAAAGATGTTTACAATATGTAGTATGTCAACCACGCAAATCAGAAACATGTCAATGAATTAGTGCAACTTATGTCGCAAAATCCAGTATCAATTATAGTTAGTCGTCTCTAAATTATCTTATACATCGTTCGGTCGGCCAACCAAGGAAATCAGAATTGTGTCAATGAATTACATCACATCATCTGTCAAACTCTATAAAAAAGCTTTTATTAGAATATGCAGATTCTGTGACATAAATTGTAATACATAGATAAATATAAATCTTAATTATGTCAATGCGCTATTGTGAATTATGTGTTTAATCACACATAAATCTTTTATTTATAATCATTCAAAATATAATATAATGAAATCGGGCTAATAGTGAAGAATATCCCTAACTTTTAGCTACATATATTTTTCTAATTACTAAGATCAAATCATATCTTAAACGGAATCAGCATCTTGAATGATGATCAAAAGTAGTTTCTATGACAAAAAGAAGGTGCACAGTGTGGAAGAGCGATTGTAGGAAATATATTAAGCATAAAATGGATACATCATATCAGGTGTGAAGCACATGTCTAAAGCCACATAAAAAATTAGGCATCTCTCTTTCTCCTACCTACCCTACAAATGTCACTGGAAAGTGTATTCAGGTCTTCTTTCTTTTGCTCTTTCTTCCTTTACGTTTTAGTTGCTCTTTCTTCTCTCCTAC
Organism: Vigna radiata var. radiata; assembly: GCF_000741045.1. Classification (NCBI taxonomy): domain Eukaryota; kingdom Viridiplantae; phylum Streptophyta; class Magnoliopsida; order Fabales; family Fabaceae; genus Vigna; species Vigna radiata. The sequence continues at coordinate 14,475,905 of NC_028352.1, read as the reverse complement.
AGAATTAAGAGCACTATATGTTTCCTCACATGCCATGATGACAGCACAAACCTCTGCATCGTCTCGTGGAATTTTCTTAAGGATAAAGGATGCAGATCTACCATCTCCAGCTGCCAAAAGTGTTTGATACATTCTACATCCATGGAAATAATTAAAAGCCAGAACCATGAGGCAAAAATAAAAACTGTGTAAAAACTGTAACAGGATCAGGGAGAGAAGGCTAACAACTTACCGCAAGTAACTTAATACATTGTAAGGAAACCCAGCAATCTCGTACTCCCTCCAAATCAAGCGAGCATTGTTCAAATCTCCAGCATTGGCACAAGCACTTAGAAGAAAATCAAGACACTGCCGTGACGGCCTAAGGCCCAGTTCATCCTTGATTGCCCAAAGCAAGTCCAGGCCAATCTGTAAATGAGTGGCCTCCGATGCTGCAATTGCAGAAAATACCTATAGACACACCGTTGACATTAGCAAGACATTTCCTTTTAGTAACTAGACATTAAATTAAATATATCAGTATCCTGACGTATTATGTATGTTTATAAAATTGAACTAAGAGAGAACATAGAACTCACTCCGTCAAAAAGGGCTTCCAGTACCATTTCATCATTTTCAAACTTATCCTTGAGTTGTTTGAGCAAAAGCATAGCAGAACTGAACCATAAGACCAGAGTATGAAGATAAGCAACTTAAAGAATCCAACTTCGAAACACTAAAATTCAATGCGTGGGGGGCGGGGGCGGTGGATGGGGGGGAAGGGTAAACCTCAAACCTCAAATCATTGTTCCGTGCACAGTACAAGATGACCTTGAAGCAGCCATCAACCCAATAGTCTAGATCACTCATTTCGTTGAGTAGAAGTAGCAATGCATCCAACTCCCCATTGTGTTGAGTCAACTCTTCCTAAGAATGTCAGCAATTAATTATAATGTTGAAGGTAGATAATCTAAAATAACACTAATACAAAACCTTACAATTAGACATTTAATTGCTTTTGGCTCCAACTTATGTCCATCTTTCTTAATCTGTTCATAGACAAGGAGAGCCTCGGACAATTGCCCATGTGATACAAGATTTCCGACAAGTACACTCTTGATTTCATTTAAGCTCTTGCCTGGTATGTGTGGATCCAAAACTACCTGGAACATGAAATACAACTTATGCTCTACACCAATATTGAAAAACGAGGTGATGCACAAAGTTACTCCAAAACGGGGATTCTAGAAAAGCATGGGATACTACACAACATGAAGAAACTAATAATTAGGCTAATTTTAAGTATTTACCCAGTAAAATTAAATTATGTGTGGAGCCTGTAAAAGCTGATATTTTTATTTTTATTTTAGTTTTAGGTGAATAATAAATATGTAAAATAACACTTGTATTAAATATGGTGTAATTTAAAAATATGAAAAAGCTTTAATTTGGATTGGGCATATGGCAATCTCAAAAGCTAGCTTCTTAGGTGAGAATTGCTCTCAAACCTTTTATAAGATCTAATTTTGACAATATATGTTGATAGATGTAACAAGCTTAGGTCCATCCTTTTGTACTTTTCTTTGTTTTTTGCGACCATTGTGCTACCACCACCCAGACCGGTAATCCTTCCACGTTGCAACCGCCACCACTACCACGGTTAGAACTAACTGTTGTGCTCATCTTGGCCACACAACCACCACACTACAAGAATCAGAATGATTAGAGCTCTAACACGCTTGCAATTCCTGTGTGTGTGATAGCACATCTAGCCTCTTCTTCTACGGCGACCATCAATGTCAGACTCGCCTCTCCATCCTCCCTCAGGATCTGTAGTTTTCATTGTGATTGAAGTTCATTGGAATTTGCTAAACATTTTTAGGGTTATTTCTTTCTCTTGATAATTATTTTTGCTTTCTACAATTATCTATGGCCTCTTCAGGTAGAGCATTAAAGGTGTATGAAAGGAGAAAGAAAAATAGTGGGAAATAGCGGGAAAGGTGGTTGGTGACTAGGAGCACGTTTGTTGGTTTGTTAGAAAGGGGAAGAAACTATAAATAAGGGTTCGAATTGTACAGGGGGGTAGTTTTTGACTTGTATAGTTAGATTGGATCATTGTTCCAGTAGGAGGGAGTTTCCCTTGAGTGTAATTCTTGATTGGATCATTTGTTTTACAGCATTAGAATCATGGAGATTGTCAAAATGGTTTCTTTATATTTGATTAAGAAAACTGCAATACACTGGAAAAAGTCATGAGGGTTGTCAAAATATCAACTCTGATAGGTTTTAATACCACATGAAATTGAGTTAGATCAAATCAAATCCCAAAATCTATCTCAGGAGTAAGGATTGCTCAAGCCCTTATAAGCTCTACTTTTCCCACATTTATAGTCAATGAGGTATTTCAACAAGGCATGCAGAGTAATTATAGAATCAATCAGACTAAGAATATGGAGTATAAGAAAGAAAAAGCTTCTATTATACTTAAGCTACAGCTGGTATCATAAATGTAAAGCAGAATCAAAGTTGGCTAAAATAGAAATGAAATAATCCCATAAAGGGATGTCAAGCCCAGGACATGTGAATTCAGAAACTATTTATGGTTAATTAGATCAAATTAGTCAGATAAAATTGCATGAAAGCATTAGCAGTAATAACTGCAAACATGACAATCTACACGCCGCTACTCATGATAATGCAAGTTCTATCATCTAGAAATTTAAACTTCGCACAATGCCTCTATTACCCTTTTAGTCCAGTAACCGTAATGCCAGTTTTACTGCTTGTGTCCATACCTGTTTTGCCTTCTCCAAATTTCCACAAGCTGCGTATGAATGAACAAGGGCCATAAAAACTTGCTTTGTAGGTTGAATTCCAGATTGCTTCATTTCATCACAATACTACGAAAAAAATATGGTAATTAGCAACTGAAAATGTCCATACACCGAATCTAAACATCAGAAAAAAAATCTCAATTACATCAAGTCATCAAAAGTGGATGGATATAGCTACAAGAATGGATGCATTAAAAAACAATTAATCATTAATCAAATGTTTCTTTTTGGGTATGAATGCTGGAGCATTTAACAATCAACAATTACTAGAGGTTCACTCATTTCAATCAATCCTGATATTGACTTTCATTAGAGCAGATGAGCTTGATCAATGTGAACAACACACATTATCAAGAGATTGTGTAACATACTTGAGGAAAATTCTTTCAACACTGAAACTTCTAAGGAGAATCCGAACAATTTGTTCATGAGCCAGGCTTCCAAAAATAAAACAATAACTTTTCTTGCCCAAATTAGATACAAATAAGGATCATGTCTTTATAATCTGAAATATCAAGATCATATTTATATTAGCACTGACATGTAGTATTTATTCTAGTATCAAATCTTTATTATTAGAGAATATAAAATCTCTTCTGTTATTGTGCAGATTTTATTTTCTCAGAATAAATAAATCACCTGTGACACACGGTTTCAGTCAACAGTTCTCTTTTTCTTATACTTCACCAATTGACTTAACTCTTGTTTTGAGAAGTTTATATATGAAGATTTCTAATGCTCTGATACTTCAATTTGTATGACTTATTGTCAGCAATCATTTATTCCATATTTAACATATAACTAAAGTCTATAACACAATATCCCTAAATCATGGGAATCTAATTATATCCAAGAATATAGGGATCTTAATTATATCCCTGAATAATAGGGATCTAATTATATCCCTGAATAATAGGGGTCTGATTACTTTATGTGATGTTATAATATTTCTAAAATTAGTTTCCCAATCTTATACATATACTCGACAGACCCTTAGCAATAAAATAATTCGATTCTACCCTAATATTTGAGATGGCATTAGAGCGCTCAAATCCTGAGAGCTGCCTCTGATTGTGCATCAAAACATCCTATGTGAGTGATAAGACAGCTTTCATTGCTGTCAGTAATCCACAATTCTAGATGACAACCTTCATTGTTGTCAATTATCACTTTGGAGGCAAGATTAATTGCTGTCGTGATTTATCTTGTCATTCATTACCTTTGTCTTTTTGCAACCATGGCAGGTTAGTTGACACAACAATTGAAATGGGGGAAATAAATCCCAAATTCATGGAATGCCACCCAGCAGAGATTGGGCTCCCTACAGGAGCCAACAAAAGAAAGAGAGCATAAGCACACATAGCTGAAAACTAAGGAAGAAAACAGAGGGGAATTGGTTCAACCCAACCTGTTACGTATCAGAGTAGGAGACGTAACCAAAGCAACCTCTCACACACTCAAAGCAAGCAAAAGAATAATGAAAGAATGGAATTGAATGAATGAATTTCTTTTATTGATGGCAATATGTGGATAAACAAAAGTAAACAAGGGTAATTCGGAACATAACCTCCTTCAATTACATGGGAACATAACCTCCCTCACAGGATGTAGCCGTCTGCCAACAGACTTAATAATCCAAAACATACCCTAACAATAGAATCTAACGCTATTTATAATAATTATTTCCCGCTCATTCGATACTCAATATTTCTGTAGGATATATCATTATTTACTATAAATATCTTATTCTGAATATTTTTCTATGATATATCCTTATTTACTGTAAATATCTTATACTGAATATTTCCCTAAGATACATCCTTATTTACTGTAAATATCTTATACGGAATATTTTCCTACGATATATTCTTATTTACTATAATTATTATTTCTAAATATTTCCCGCCCATCCTAACTGTTGTCCCAATTAGGATAGTCACTCTTCAACTGATCGGCTCCCTCCAGGTAGATTTCCAGATGTTGTAGGCAAGTAGGGAATTATTGATATTCATTTACCAACTTGAGAAGGAGTGTTGTAATTAAAAGAAATATCTATAGAATCTTCTTAATTAGAGAAAATATCTATCGAATTTTCCTATTTAGAGAAAATGTTTGTAGGATCATCTAGATTATTTTTCAGTGTATAGTTTTTTTTATTTTCCTTTTTTAGAAGATTAAATTGCTACAAATAACGTAAGGAGAATGTAATTGATATGAAAGAAAATAATAAAGTCACTCTCTTTTTCAAGTAATGTATATTAGGGTATGAGCAGGAAAATACTCAACACTACATTGATTGCAAGTAGACAGAAAAAACCATTTAAATTAGCAGCGAGTACCCGTTTACATATCCACTTCCTATCCAACCCACTGGTACGGATTTTTTTTATCCCTACTCTTCTCTAGCCCAAGAAGGTGTTTCCTTTTCTTTTACCCTTTGTTATACTAAACAAAATGCTAAAGTCCCTTGGATCCTTGATTCTAAAGCATGACAAATTGTTATACCCACATACCAAATTGTTCAAAACGGTTCTTCAAAAAAAATTGTGTAGGCTCATAAACACAAGAATTTCATGTGATACCTTTTCTACAGCTGGTGTTTGTTTCATCCCTGGATCTCCCAAATTTGTTAAGTAACATTTTGTCCATTTAGTAATTTAACATGATCTACACTGTCCAGCTATTTTTTCCTCCATGTCACAAATTTTCTATGTTGGGTTTGATGAGATGATTGCCAGTGGTAGGGAAGTTGATGGACTCTTTCTCTTTGAGGATAAATTTAAGGGAAAACAAATGATCTCTATTGAAAACTTCTAATGGCTATTTAATGAGAAGGGCTCCAAGTGGGCAGGGCAGTATTTCCCAAACAGTATTCCTAGTCATTCCTGAGATAGTTCTTGTGGTTTTCTGACAAAACTATCATGTTATGGATTCATGATTTCATTCTAAAGGTAAGCTATCGTTGAATATTACATTTAATTTTTAGAAGGCAAATAACATTGGAGACTGCCAATGTCAAAAGTTACAACCATTTGACAAGAACACTAGACAAAATTTAATAAATTGACATAAATATAAGAGTTTATGCTCAATTACGAGCCATGTATTACTATCATTACATTAAGCTTAAGGTACCTTCACTATATCCTCTTCCGTTTCACAATTGTTAATCAAATAGCTGAAAGTCTGAGAATCAGGGTCTACATTGGCACCTTGCATGTGTTTCAGGACCCTTAACCCAGCATTGATATTCTTCTACAAAACATCAAAATGGTTAAAAAAGAATGCATTATTTGAAACAAATTCAATACTATTTTCAATAATGAAGAGAAAAAAGTTCAAAAATAGTATATGCATATAATATAGTAAGTCCTTGTGTGTCAGAAGGCTATTTTCACTTATTGTTGAAAAAGATAAAAATAGCAACATATTGCAATTGATATTAATGCCAAACATTAAAATATACTTGGCAAAATTGTTGCATGTTTGACTGATAAACCTATCCTAAAAATTCAGGAATGTCACCTCTCGAAAATATCCTGCCATTATAGCATTGAACATGTTTGCCGTAAGTTTAACATTCATTTCCTCTAAGTCACAAATTATTTTGTATGCGCCTTCAAACTGCATTAAGAAAGTAAATACAAAATAAGTTTGCTGCATAGTTGACACGTTGACACCAATATGAGACTGAGAGTTTGAATTCCTATCTACTATGATTTCTTTTCTTTTGTCTTTCTATTTCTTTTAACTATATATATATATATATATATATATATATATATATAAATAATGGAGAGAGAGGCACATATACACATGCATTTGCTAGCATACACCGGTTTGTTCTTTTGGAGAAGTACACCCACAAGCTACACCTTGGGCGAATTTTTAAATAATTGTAGTCATTTACTGCTTTCAAAAATCAAGTTGGTGAATGTTAGCAAACTTCCTACTTATATAGAAAATCCCACTCTGTTACTAAATACACCTTGATTTGCACCCTAGAGCATTGTTCAAGTGATTTCAACCAATAATGTTCATCAGTTTTACTTTTGTGAAAATAATAAAAGACTAGGTATATGATTAATTCTCCTTGTGTAGAAAATATACATCAAGTAATGTATTTATAATGAAGAATCATACAGGAAAATATGGGCTGGGCCCAAATACACATCATATTGTAACTAACAATATCTAATATTATCTTAACAATATCCAACAACTTTCAAGCATGCATGTTTGACTTCACAATGGGAACTATCAAAACCCCCTTGAATTGAACAACATCCATAAAAACTGCTTTTGCGATAGGTTGAAAAATTTACACTTTGAAACATACTAGCTTTCAAGGGGAAAAAATTAAAATATAAACCTCTTCGAAATCAACTTTAACCAAAATCAATGCTACAAACATTCACCCAAACACGTCTCTATTTCAAGTTAATTGATTATGAGATCATTTCTCACAATGTAATTCAATAACTATGTTAACATAAAAACTATACACCAAGGAATAGAATTTCCTCAGCTTTTGTACGACTTTACAAAAACCATGTTTCAGGAAACGGACATCTTGAAAAGATTAATCTGAATAAGAAATTTCATATAATTCATTGATTTGAAACTGCACATCAGACTCTATATATCGAGAACTTTAATGCTAAAGTAAAGATTGCAAATAGATGTCTAGAATCTTCTAATAACTTCTAACAAAACACTTATATCATACTAAAGCTTATTACTATATTTTCTTCTGAATCAACATACCCATGCACCCATGAAAACATAAAAGATCCAACTTACATCTTTTATCCTCACACAAAAGTGTACCAAGCACCTGCATATTTCACCATTCAACTCCAAATGATAGCGACATATTATTGAATGGATTCGATGTACCTTGATTTTTAGTCAAGCATGGAAGAAAAGAAAGATATCAGTACAATATGAAGAATAAAGGTTTAAAACAATTAAAAATTATGACAGAATCAGTTTCCACATAAAATAATTAAGCTCTCCTGAAATATAAAAATATTGAAGACTTCTTAACTTTAAGAATGAAATTTCATGAAAATACAAAAAGGGCACAATGAAGTCCATGATGTAATTCCCCTCTATGCATGAAGAATAATTTTCTTGTCCAATAACCTTTTTTTCATATCTTATGTTGTGCATATCGCTTAGTCTTTGACAAAGGTATTGTAAAACATTAGTTCTTCATTTCTAACCAACATCATCATTTTAGATAATTGATCAACAAAAAAGGGTAAAATTTTATGATAATTGGGAACTAATGTTGTGGACAAAACAGTCCATTTTCATTATAATTAACTACAAATTCATCCTTGAATCTTAAAAATAAAAGGAAAAGAGAATAAGGAAAGGATCACTGGCCCTGTTTCATTGAAATCAAGGTAAAAACAGAAGGAATAACCCTACTGCCCAGAGCTAAGCTCCTAAAGAGACCCAAACGGTACTCTCCACTCTTAATTTTGTTAAAAACAGCATATCCACCACCACACACTCCTCTAACCTATAAAGGTAACAATCAAAAGGGAAATCTTCTAGGATCCCCCACTTTCTCTCTCTCTAACTAATTCTGCTGTGTCCCCCTCAGCCCCTTTTGATTTTTTCTCCTAATATAAACTTGTCCCCATTTCCTTTGCTGTTTTATTTCTTTGTCTAATATATTTTCTGGTGCAATAGATAGTTGGGCTGTATCAATACCTCCCTCTTGAAAGATAGTCTTGTCCTCAAGACTAAAGGTTGGAAATTGGACCTTCCTTGACATCTCATCTTCCAACGTTGCTTCTTTTACTGTTTTTCTTGACCACTAAACCAGCCATTGGTTAACCCTTTCTCCCTCCTTGATTATGCTTCTTGTCGCCAACACGTCCTGGGGTAGCCACATATCTGATTGGTCCTCTTCTAACCCTGTTGGCAATTCTTTTGTTGTTTTATACTCCCCAATGGCCTTTTTAAACAGCGAAACATGAAATACAGGATGTATTTTTGAATTTGGTGGTAATTGCAACTGATAAGCTACTTCTCCAACCCTTTCAAAGACTTCAAAAGGTCCGTAGTACCTTGCGCTAAGCTTAGGACTGATGCGAGAAATAACAGTGTTGCTTGTGAGGTTTCAGTTTAAGAAACACCATGTCCCCTATCTCAAAACTTCTCTCCTGTCAGGTGTTTGTTTGCTTGTGCCTTCATACGCTCCTGGAACGCATCAAAGGTCTTTTCAGCTGACGAATGGCTCCGTCTCTATCAATTAATTCATGCTTAACCGCCTCTACTTTCACCTCTCCTCTTACAACTGGAATAATCTTTGGTGGAGGCCTCCCATAAACTGCCTCAAAGGGTGTAGTCCCTATAGATTCATGGTAAGTGGTACTAAACCACAACACGACAACCAATTAATCCACACTTTCAGTTGATCAGTGATGAAACAACGAAGGTATGTCTCCAAGCATCGGTTGGTCACTTTCGTTTGACCATCTGTTTGTAGGTGATACGCGGAGCTCATCCTTAACTTGGTCCCCTGCAGCCTAAAAAATTCCCTCCAAAAAGCACTTATAAAAGTAGGATCTCTGTCACTTACCACTGCTTTAGGTACCCCATGCAAACGAACCACTTCTCTGATAAAAATTTCAGCAATACTCTTAGCAGTAAAAGGATGTTTTACAGGAATGACATGACTATATTTTGTAATTTTGTCAACCACCGCTAATATAGTATCAAAACCTTTCGATTTTGGAAAGCTTGTAATAAAATCTAAGCTTATGTCTTCCCATACCTCTTCCGGAATTGGCATCGGCTGTAACAATCCTCCTGGGGCAGTAGTTACGTATTTCTGACGTTGACATGTGTCACACTCTTGAACAAATTTCACGATATCCCCCTTCATCCCCTTCCAATATAAGTTTGTTGTAGCCCTCCTGTAGGTCCGGTAAAAGCCAGAATGTCCTGATTGGGGAGACGCATGCAGCTCTTTTAACAAATCGAGAATCCAAGGTGATTGAGATGAAATCACTAACCTGCCTTTATACTGCAGTACCCCTTGTTGATAACTGAACCCTGCATATTTTTCCTTAACTCTTCCCTCTTTCAGTGTTGTAATGATCTCCAACAACTCGCCGTCCTTATGCACCTCATCAACTATTGCAAGATAATCCATCCAAATTGGCTCAGTAACCATTTTTCTTAAATCTACAGCATCCTTACTTCGAGACAATGCATCGGCACCTTTATTTTCACAATCCGGCTTGTAAATTATTTCGAAGTTATACCCCAATAACTTTGCCACCCAAATTTGTTAGCTCGTTGTGGTGATGAGCTGTTGCAGAAGTTGTTTAAGGCTTCTCTGATAAAAAAAAACTTTAAATCTTCGCCCAAGCAAATATGGTCTCCAATGTTGAATGGATAAAACTACGTCCATCAACTCTTATCATACGCTGATTTGGCCAAATTCCTGGGGCTTAAAGCCTTGTTGTAATAAGCGATAGGTTGTCTATTCTGCACTAGAATGGCCCCAACACCAGTACCTGAGGCATCACACTCAAGTTCAAATTCCTTCTCAAAGTTGGGCAAACATAAACATGGAGCAGTTGTTATCAATCTTTTCAACTCATCAAAAGCCTTTTGGGCATTTTCATGCCAGCTAAAGTTGTCTCTCTTAGTCAGTTCAGTTAAGGGCCACGCAATGTTTCCATAATCTCGCACAAATTTCTTGTAATAAACTGTGAGGCCTAAGAAACCCCTTACCCCTTTGACATTCTTCGGCACAGGCCAATCGATCACACTTCTTACTTTTTCAAGATCTACAAAAACTCCTTTCTCTGAAATTACATGCCCCAAGTAGTTAACACTGCTTCTTCCAAAACTACATTTCTCTTTATTTGCAAATAAAACATTATCCCTTAACAGCTATAGTGCCATAATGAGATTTGTTAGATGCTCTTCCCAATCCTTCCCATAGATTAATATGTCATAAAAAATACTAGGACTCCCTTCCTCAGCATTTTCTTAAAAACTTCATTCATTAAAGCTTGAAATGTTGATGGCGCGTTCATGAGTCCAAAGGGCATTACCAGATACTCGTAATGTCCCTCATGGGTTCGGAAGGCCGTTTTCTCTATGTCTTGCTCCCTCATCCTGACTTGATGGTACCCTAATGTGAGATCTAATTTTGAAAAATACTTAGCTCCATGCAACTCGTCCAAGAGCTCTTCAATAACTGGGAGTAGGAATTTGTCAGGTACCATCACCTTGTTCAATGCCCTATAATCCACACACATGCACCAGCAATTGTTTTTCTTTTTCACCAAGATTCCCAGACTAGAAAATGCACTCTGACTATGCCGAACATGCCCCATACCCAACAATGAATTAACCTAATTCTCTATCTCATTTTTCTGGTGAAATGCATAACGGTAGGGCCTCACGTTAACTGGTGCACTCCCGAGAAGCAGGTTGATGCAATGCTCCTTCTGGCGTTTTGGAGGTAGGCCTTTTGGGTCCTTAAACACATCTCCATATTGACCCAATGTTTGTTTCAATTTTTCCAACAAAGTTTGACTTGTTTCTTCTTCTTTCTTAGCCTCCCCTTCGATTTCAAACTTGTAGAGACTAGAACTCAAAGATTCGCTTTGCTCCGTCCCTCTAACCACTTTAATCCCTTGGGCCGAATTAAGCTTCATGATTTGCTTCTTCCAATCTACCCACATCTCTCCCAACGACTCCAGCCATGCCATGCCAAGGATAAGACCAATATCCTTTAGTTCGAATAAAAACGCATCTACTACAAACTCATATGTCTCAAGAACAATCTTCAACCCCCGACAAACCCCTGTTGCTTCTGTTTGATGCCCATCTCCCATCAATATACATATCTTCCGCGTAATCTTCCATTCCAATTCCATTCCTTTAACAAACCTTCGCGAAACGAAATTATGAGACGCTCCAGAATCTATCAAAATAAGAAGAGGTATCCCTTTAATCATTCCTTTTAGTTTCATTGTTCTAGGCGCGTCTTGAGTTTCTTTCTCCAGCACGAAGAGACTGATGGCACTGCAAACTCCATCGACTTCCTCAGTTTCACCCTCACCGTCACTTTTAGGGATTTCTTCTTCATCGTCAATCTCAATCTGAGTCTCATTTTCGGACACTATGGCCCTCAATTGTTTAATTGGGCATTGATGATTTGGCCCATACGGCCCACCACATTTGAAACACAACCCTTTCTTTTTCCTTTCCACCAAATCCTGATAAGATAAATGACACACCCCTCTCTCACGTGCTCCCCCAAACCCCCTATCATTTGTACCACTTCCAATTTGGGCCTGACCCATTACTTCATCCATTAGCTCCATACCCTTTTTGACCCACTAGTCCCATTATGTTTTGGCCCAATTTTGTGACCCAAATTATCACCTCCTACTGCATGCGTCTCATTTCGCATGTGCCACACTCTATTTCGTCCTGACACTTCCAAGTCAATAGCACGAGCAACATTCATCAAACGTCCTCCAGTTAAAGGGTTTGCGATATGTAAGCTTCGCACCTTAGCTCGGACCTCTTCCCGCAGACCATGGGTAAAGTATGAGAAGCATTGCTCATCATGGAGTTTAGGAATTTGGGCGATCGAGCATTCAAATCGTCCAATACATTCATCCATGCTCCCTGTTTGACTCAACGCTGTCAACTGATCATATACACTCCCTTCCCCCATTCCTCCGTAACGCTCAAGCAACTCCTTCAAATTGTCCCATGACAAAACATCATAATCGTTTAACAAAGTTGAAAAAGTGGATTGTCCCTCCTTCCATACACAAATGAGCCAAATTTACTTTCACCATCTCGCTGGTCTCCTGAACCTTGAAGTAAATCTCCGCCCTCGAAATCCATCCCGCAGGATCATCACCATTGAACATTGGTAACTCAATCCTTTTTACTAATTGTCGAAAATCCGCCAGAACATCTCCTTCTAAGGCTGTCAGGCTCACTCCACCCTCGGTGTTTTCCTTATGTTCTGTTTTTTTTTCCCACCGAACCTTCACCCTCTTCATTAATCCTCTTTCCAAAACTCCTCGTCATCAACTCCATCATTTTTGTTTGATTTTCTGCAGCTTCTTTTCTCATCTCTTCTAGTGTTGAATGATTCTAGGATGCTTGCAAGCGCAACTCTTCATGATTGCTTTCATTCGAATAACCTCTTCTTCAACATACCCGACCCAATTCTCCATAGAGTTCCTGAGATCACTGGTTCACCTTGGTTTCTGCTTTCTGCTCTCGTGTTAACCATTCACCCTTGAATGAAATATCCGACAGGTAGGACCAGAAATGTTACGAAACCACAGGGAGAGTAATAAAAATAAGAGGAAAAGAGAATAAGGAAATCCTGTTTCATTGAAATCAAGGTAAAAACAGAAGGAATAACCCTACTTCCCAGAGCTAATCTCCTAAAGAGACCCAAACGGTACTCTCCACTCTTAATTTTGTTAAAAACAGCATATCCACCCCCACACACTCCTCTGACCTATAAAGGTAACAACCGAAAGGGAAATCTTCTAGGATCCCCCATTTTCTCTCTCTCTAACTAATTCTGCTACGTGTCCCCCTCAACCCCTTTTATTTTTTTCTCCTAATATAAACTTGTCCCCATTTCCTTTGATGCTTTGTTTCTTTGTCTAATATATTTTTTGGCCCAATAGATAGTTGGGCTCTATCAGACTCCATGACCAATTATTTTAAAATTACGCAATGGCTACTCACTTGCTATATATATATATATATATATATATATATATATATATATATATATATATATATATATATATATATATATATATATTTGTATTATGTTTTATATTTTATATTATATGCAAGCTATGCCATTTACATAGCTCAATTCAGTTCTGTTTAACCAAGTTAGCTTGTTCATGAGTTGTCCCCTTATAGAACTATTCAATTTGACCTATCTCTCTCATGCCTTTTCATGAGTTACAAGTTTTATTTGGGTGCATTTATGGATTACATTATTTAGATTAAGAAGTTTAAATAAGCATCATACTATTCACATTTTTTTATTCAACATATTCCAAAACAACATTAGTTAAATAATCCCATCTATTGTAAGGAGAAAAACAAAAACTATCAAAAATCATTCAACTTAATTCGAAGGCAAATAAAGTGAGTGAGCATATTAAACACACTAGAATGATAATTATAAGAAAGACAAAATAAGAAGTTTACCCGTTCCAAATTTCAATTAAAAGAAATTGACATTTGCATGGATTTATTGCAAAGAAAGCCGTTTTCTTACTAGGTAAAGGGTTAAATCATGAAAATAGACCATCATGAAAATAATGATTATGCACTTCAAAATGATGTTTGATTTCTAATTATCTTTCTTTTTACATTATTCATATGCATTACATGTTTGCTACATATAAATTTTATAATCATGATATAATAAAATAATAGCATCAATACAATAGTACATCTAGACATCGTTTTAAGAAATTAGTTTACTAATATTTTATAATGACTTGTTACTAGAGCCCTTGGTGATTTATTGCTTCATTATTTTAGACATATTGTATAAATGATTCAAAATAAAATGCTTGATAAATAATTTCTATTAGGGCTTAATTTACAGAGAGCAAATATTATTTGTAAACTCATGCATACTACTTGTGAAAGACAAGTTTAAATCAATTGAAAAAAAAATACTTTGTTTAGTTTTCAAAGCATACAGTAGCTATTAATTTCTATGATGCCTCTGAGTGCACATGTCTATGTCTAATGTCAACGAAACGTCTGCACAAGGTAGTTTTGGATTATCGTCTGTCTTTTTGAGACCTACGGATCTTAAAAAAGAAAATAGTTCCGAAAATTAACGCATACTTAACATTGACTGCTTGGGAATCTATGACCAAAATTTTATTATGTTGTGAGAAGAGATGAATAGATTATTGGGTACATTATCAAAAGAAGAAATAGATGACATGTAAGGAAGATGAATTATACCCAAATATATTCAAAAGATTCCTCGCAGATTTGTAATATGAATTGTAACACGTCAGTTGACAAGTTAAAGCCAGCATCACACATTTGTTCAACAATATCTAGAGCATCGCCCACCTGCATTGAAAAATGAAAAGCAACAAAATTAATAAAAATGCAATTTGCAGAGTTAAGTTGTTGTATATGAATAACCCAAAGTATTGCCTTTCAGGCAGTTTCCTCGCTTGAGAGGACAGAAATGAGCTCTGTGAAGACCTCTACACTTCCTATTTCAACCAACATCCCATGGATTTTCAAACTTTCTTCCACCAAACCTTGCAATCAATGTTATTTTAAATATTTCCCATGTGAAAGAGGTTTCTGTTTGTTTCAATCTATTGAACCAGTGTATAGTTGATCCTTCCGTACTCAATTTGGTCTATTGAACCAGTGTACAGTGTTCTCCACTTCAAAAACCCTTGAGCCCGTGTGATACTCTCCTCATCATCGATGAAACCTAGCAGTTCTACTTTCTTAACCAATATAAAATGCTCATTCTGGCTATCATGGTGATCATAGTCTGACCCCATTCCGGCAGAACAACTCTCACCATCGCTTTCTGGTGTAGGAAGTATTTTCTTTGTTATCTCACTCTCTCTAGTAGTCAGATCTAAAATATTGAGTAGGATGAATGCTATTAGAGATGTAGAAAATTAGTTGGCTAAATAAAAATACTTTTGCATTACCAATACTGTTAGAAACATAAAAACATCTAAAATATTATTTTAGAATATTTTAGAATATCTAAGACGATCTCTGAGCATTTATTCTTCTTTGTATTTTGAATTATTTCCCTGTCTAATTAGGATGTTTATGATCCAAAATTTAGTGATTGAAAAGGAAGTAGAAAAAAACAACAACTATTGTGGGAGAGAATAAAAAGAATTGGAGAAAACTTTAGTGAATAAATTGATTTAATAATATTTTGAGCAATTGGAGTGAATAATAAACAGATTACTGTTTATATTTGTTCACTTTTGGAATACGTTTAGCCATGGATGGATGCATTGAAAAAGTTGAGTGCTCTGAAAAGGCTCTCGAGAGAATTGGAGAAAACTTTAGTAAATAAATTGATTTAATAATATTTTGTGCAATTGGAGTGAATAATAAACAGATCATATTTCGTGTTGGAATATATGTTTACCCATGGGATGGATGCATTGAAACAGGTTTGAATGCTCTGAAAAGGCTCTCAATACTGATTAGGTTATCATTTTTTTTTCTATCTTTTTTTTCTTCTCTTCCTTCCTTCTTATGATTAACGTTTTTCAAGTTAAGTGATGCCCACAATATAAGGATGAATAAAAAGAGGTATACCTGGTCTAAACCACAGCAATGCAAAATAAGCTTTTCATATGATGACGATGAAAGCAAGACTTCTAGTAATTCATGCAAATTATTGACTTTTGCCATGATGTCCTCAACCTTCAATATTACCAAACAACACTTAATATCAATCACATCACATCATTACAGACTTATTATAGGACTTCTAACTTTATGGAATTTGTTGGACACAATTTAAAAATAATTTTTTGTATGATCTGATTCCTAAATAAGTTACATGATATAGGATTGAAAGAGCATACTATTAAAACTTAAAATATAGTTTTCTTCACACAAGTTTAAGAAATATATACTTCTTAAAATTTAGATTTCAATCTAACTCAAACTTACAAAACTAGTTTGTGAGAGACATGTTACATTTACATTTTTAGAAATAGTAATTGAAGACACAGAATATAAAAAAAACAATAGGAAGGAGACAACTTGTGATAGAAAAAAAATTATAAATAGGAGACAACTTTTGACCCTACTTTGTTTTGACCTACATTTGTACACTTATTTTTATTTTATTATGTCTTCCTATTAGTTTTTAGTTCAAATTCAGTTTTTAATATATGTTTATTGTGATTTTATGTTTTGTTGGGCTATTGTTCCTTTTTTGTTGTAAAAGGAGAAGATTTAGTCCCAATTGGAAACAAGAATATGTTTTGCCTCGGCGAATGTTGTTCAATCAAGTAGTATAAGCAAAGACCTCTCTGTTAAGCTAGCCTTTAAGGCATTTAAGTGAAAGCTATGTGACGTGTACCTTCAAAGATTCTCAAAGATTAGGACAAGATATACTATCTTCAACAAATTTCTCAAAACGGCACGAATATAGTCAAACTTCTAGTTCCACTACTTCTGTTGCACACACAAGTACATCATTTGTTCACCACACTGACTCAACTATCTTGGCCTGTGAGTTACCCGTAATCCCTCTCTTCATAATAATGCTATGACTTATCATAGGTTATCTCTTTCTCTTTATACTTTTCTTTCACCTATTTCCTATGTTACAATTCCAAAATTTGTAGGTGATGTCGTAACTTGCCTTAGTTGGTGTTAAAGCATGCTTGATGAAATAAGTGCTCTTATGAATTGTGTAACTTGGAAACTCATTCTTTTACC
This sequence comes from Vigna radiata var. radiata, assembly GCF_000741045.1. Classification (NCBI taxonomy): domain Eukaryota; kingdom Viridiplantae; phylum Streptophyta; class Magnoliopsida; order Fabales; family Fabaceae; genus Vigna; species Vigna radiata. Next base: position 14,458,572 of record NC_028352.1, on the reverse strand, counting down.
TTTTGGGAAATGTGTTCTTAGTTATTGGTGAACTTTTGCTATCAGATACTATTGCTCGTAGCTCGCCTAGTAGCCAAACGTTATACACAAATTTTTTTATTGGATTAGGTTGACACTTTTTCTCAAGTTGTAAAAATGACCTTTGGTCGCTTATTCATAGTCATGGGTGCTCTTCAACATTGGCCTCTATATCAATTGAATGTCCAAAATGTTTTTCTAAATGATGATTTAAGAGAAGAAATCAATATTTGAACAACCTCCAAGTTTTGTTGCTAAGGGAGGAGACTCTTTTAAATTGGCAAGTCATCTCCGCATATTTTAATATGCCCTCAAGCAATTTCCTAGGGCTTGGTTTAGCAAATTTAGCATTGTAGTTCAACAATTCGGTATAACTCGAAGTGAGGCATATCATTCAATATTTTTGTCACTCAAGCATTGGGTGTATCTATCTAGTAATATATGTTGATGATATTGTGATTACATGTAAAGGTCGCTATGGCATCTCAAAGGTAAAGCAACCCTTTGTGACCACTATCAAACCAAAGACCTTGGCAAACTCAAATATTACTTGGAGACTAAGGTAGCACAATTGAAAAGTGAAATTGTTATTTCTCAGAGAAAGTATGCATTGGATATTTTGGAGAAAACTAGGCCAATGAATTTAAAGCCTAGTGACACACCCATGTATCCCAATGCCAAACTTCTACCTAATTAGGGGGAGCCACTCTGAAATCCTAAGAATTATATAAGATTAGTTAGAATATTTAACTATCTAACATTTACTCATCCTAACATTTGTTTTGCAGTTGGTGTGTTAATTTCTTAATTATCCATGTACAAATCATTGGAATGTTGTCATTTGTATATTGAAATACATCAAAGCATCTCCTAGAAAGGTTTCTTATATAGATAAAATAATCATGCTAGAATTATATGTTATTCAAATGTTAATTGGGCAGGCTCTCTTTCTAAAAGACAACAAAGAGAATATTGTAGCAAGATCTAGTGTCGAAGAGAACATAGAGTTATAACCTCAAATATTTGTGAGCTTATTTGGCTTAAACAATTGCTTAAAAAATTTCGATTTGGAGATGACACTTAAATGGAACTTAAGTGACAATCAAGTTGTTCTTTATATTAACTCAAATCTCATCTTTCATCAAAAAACCAAACATTAAAGTTGATTGTCATTTTATTCGAGAAAAAATTGTATCTAGAAAAATCAAGACTGAGTTTAATAATTCTAGTGATCAACTAGCATATGTGTTTACAAAATAATTAGGGGGACTTAGAAATAATTATATCTGTAAAACACTAGGTACATATGATTTATATGCACCAACTTAAGGGAGAGAGATAAATATAATGAGCTTAGGTCCATATCTATGGATTTTCCTATTTATAGATATAAAACCCTATGAATTCAAAACAGATTAGGGATTCAGCCTATGTCCCTCTTATTTCAACAAGTATTATTAAGACTTACAAAATTATAATTTGATAACTTAGGTTTTATGTTTTTAAGCTTATAAGTTCATTCTTATATATATATATATAAAATATTAGAATAGTGGTCATCCGGTATCCCACTTTTGGGGCCAGCCGTTCTGCTTCAATATCCAGAAATGACAAATATAATACAGGCAAAAGCGCATCATATTATAATACAGCATCACGGACATTTACCAGTAGTATTCATGAGAAGTTCCTCACCGCTAAATTAGGAATGCTAACAGCATAACTAACAATGAAGTTTGAAATATTATCTTCATCGTAATCTGCATCACATAACAATCCATCATCAACATCCTTAGCGTTACATGCCACAAATTTATAGAGGAAGAAAATACTTCATCTTTCTGCCACCATCCATTAAAATTCCTAATAGATATTGGCAAAGTACTAGAAGAACATAAATTAGTGCATTTGCAACTTCAACAAAAGCTTTAAAAGAAAATATATCTCTATATTTATATTATATAACACCAGGTCTCTACCTAAGTAAATTATACATTACGATATAAGAAAGTTAAAGGCAATCTTTTATTCTAAAGCTCCAATAATTTCCAATTGAAACTTGTTTATGTATATAAGCATAGTTTATTTTAACTCTTACTGGTGAAATTGTAAATAGCATATTGTTACGATAAAAAATTATTCTCAATATCTCCGTACTACTTAACTAAATAGCATATTCTCACTATTACTATACCAGATATGTCCTTTGCAACTGGTGTTGTGAATCAATTCATGCAAAATCCTTACACTAATCACTCAAATTCTCTCATTTGTATTCTAAGATATCTCAAAAAGGCTCCAAAATAAGGACTTCTTTATGAAGATAAAGGGAATACCCAAATTGTTGGCTATTGCAAGGTTGATTGGATTAGTTCTCTTATAGGTAGACGCTTATGATATGATATTGTGTGTTGTCAGAAGGAAATGTTATCTCTTTGAAAAGCAAGAAACAAAATGTTATTGCTCGATCATTTGTCAAAGCTGAGTGTAAAGCAATGCCCTCCCATACATGTGAGCTTGTATGGGTAAAACAATTCTTACAAGAATTAGACTTTTGTGAAATGCAGCTGATGAATATGAATTGTGATAACTAGACTACCCTTCACATGGCTGCGAATCCAATGTTCCATGAGAGGATTAAATACACTGAAATTGATGGTGACTTTATTTGAGAAAAGTTGTTGTCAAAGGAAATCTACACAAATTTTGTTGGCTCAAATAATCAATTAGCATATGTATTAACAAAAACCTTGAGAGATCCTCAAATTGAATTTATTTGTTTCAAGCTTGGTACATACAATTTGTATACTCTAAAATGAGAGGAAGTGTTAAAATAAATAGTCTTTAATAGGTTTTATTGTAAGGTGCTATGTGCCAAGACTAGTTCCTAGGTGTCTCTCTTCAAATTACCTTATTTTCCCTCTCATTGTATGTGGTGGCTTAGAGTTATTATAAATATGAAATCCTAAGAGAAGGGAAGTCACTCTCTCAAATTCATTCTAATATTCTTGTGTATCTTTCTTAAGTGTAACGTTCTAATGTGCCATCAGATTTATACTTTACATTATAAAGCCATATGCATCCTATTGCCCTTTCATCCAATGGCCTGTCAACAATTTCCCATGCTTGGTTCTTTTCAAAGACATTCATCTCTTCATTCATGGCTTGAACCCAATCTTCATCCTTCAATGCTTCTTGAACTGACGTAGGGACTATAATTGCATCAATGACAGAGGAAACTCTGGTGCTGCATAGATATGTTTTTAGTAGTCAAAAAATCAGAAAAAGGATACTTAGTACAAGACCGAGGTCCTTTTCTAAAAGCAATGGACAAGTCATCAAGGTCAAGTTCACAATCCATAGTCAAGGAATTTTCAAGAGGTTCAAGGGTTTTAGAATAAGGATCACTTACCCCCAGTTAGATGATTATTGTTGTTCTTAGATCAGGTTAGGTTACTTTTGTCTGCTCCAATATTATGAGAGAAATTATCTGGACGACTAATTTATGGAGTTGTCTCTGACTCAGGTACAAAGATGTCCTTATTAGGAGTAGCTTCAGAAACACGACTAATTTCTGGAGTTGATCCTGACTTGGGAACAAAGACGCCCTTATAAGAAGTAGATTTAGAGATATCCATACAAGATTTTCCAGGAGAAGTATAACGAGTACCAAGAGTAGTATTAGTATGAGACGACTTGTATGAAAGGGACAAAATAACTCAGATTCAAAAGACTCAACTTCAAAAGAACTTTCACCCTAAAGTTGACAATGTATAAAAAAAGACTTAGTTTCATCAAAAGTAACATTCATGGAGGTAAAAATCTTTTGACTCGAAGGACAGTAACAATGATATCCCTTTTTATTAGATGCATAACCAAAACAAATATGCATTTAATAGCTCTAGGATCTAATTTTCCACAGAACTATGAATATGGACAAACACAACACATCCCTTTCATACAAAATTCAATGGAGTCAGACCATCTATGACTCAAGAGAGTAATCAATTAATAAAACAGGCACCAGTGAAGATAGTTTCTCCCTATTATGATTTACGGACACTCATTTGAAATATATGCCCATGCCACCTCAAGAAGATGCTTTTTTTTCTTTCAACAATGTCATTTTGTTATGGTGTATTCACACATGTAAATTCAGGAACACCATTTTCAGAAAGGAATTTAAACATCTCATGGGTTACACATTCCCTCCCATTACCAGAACGTACACGTTTAATTGACTTCCTAAATTGTGTTTTTACTATATGGAAGAATTTAACAAATAGAGTAAATACTTCATATTTTCCTTTCATGAGAAAAATCCATATAACATGGGTACAACCATCAATAAACATGACAAACCACTTAGCATTAGATTTACTATAGTTTGATGTAGGCCCCCAAACGCCACAATGAACTAATTCAAAAGGATGGACATTCTTTGTATTACTAGGAAGATGTGGTGCAATGATGTTTTGCAAGTTGACATACATCACATTTAAGTGACTTAATAGACTCTTTGGAAAATAAGGAAGGAAACATGGACATTAGAATAGAAAAGGATGATGCCCTAGACAATGATGCAAAGGTGGTGCAAGATTGGAGACAAGTGATACTTGTTTGTGTACTGATACTATCGTTAACAGTTCCAGACATCCTCCCTATGGCAAGATCCTAGAAAACACAAATTGTGGAAAAGAAGGTTACAAAACACATTCGGTCATTGGTTAGTTTATAAATAGAAATAAGATTATTGAAAGTTTTGGAGCATAAAGAACACCTTTAATGTTGAGGAATGGTAAACATTACCATGTCCAATTACTGAGGTACAAGTCTCATTAGCAACAATAATGTTGTTACTAAAAAGAGAAACATATGATGTTAAAAGAGATGAATGAAGGATCATATTACTTGTCACATCAAAGTCTAGAACCCAAGAGTACTTACATAAAGTTTTAGTTATTAAAAGAGGAATTCATGGCTAGAGAGCAAGTACCAGAAAGAAGGTGACTTACTGATAGAGCATGAGAGATTTCAGACTTTCAGTATCAACACTTAGTGCATGTACCTCTAAAGTTAGAAGATCAACATTGTTTAGTGGAGTTGTCATGCTTAAGTAACAATAGGGATTCGTTAGCCTCCTTCAACTAAAATAGAATAATAAAACAAAAGGCATCAATAGTGGCTGCTGCAATGACAGTGACAATTCTGACGATGGAAATGACTAAAGCTCCGACAACCACTCTAACAAGGTCCAATGACAGTTTCGACAAAGGTCCAATGACAGCTCTGAAGAAGGCCTGGGGACAACTCTAGCAAAGGTCAATAGCAGCTCCAGTGGACAGCAAACTCGGTGTGACCGCAGCAGCAGAACCACAATTTAAAAGGAACCATATCTAAGAGGTAAAGAAGAAATGTTGAAGCACGACTCCCAAGATTGGGAGCTCTAATACCATCTTGAAAGGATTAATATGAAAAAATGAAAATTCATCTAAAATAGTACATCAGCATTGAGATATAGAAAACTCTAACCATAAAGTAATAATAACAAAAAAATCTCCAGAACCTTCTAATAGCTTCTTACAACTTCTGGTAAAACATTTAATATCCTACTAACAACAATAGTTAAGAAGAAAATAAGATCATAATCATACCACGTGTTCTCAAGTCCAAAAGTATGTCATCTGCAACAGATTGCTGTTGGAGCCTGCCTAATGATCGGAATATATTTACAATACATTCTGCAGATAAAAGCTTGATGATGTCTACATTCTTCACCACATCCAAAAGTTGCATTGTCTTATCACTTTCACAAAGAGCCATCAAGTAACTTGCTGCAACAGTTAATTTTAGCTGAGTTTAGTCTACCACGTGAAACAAAAATGGTAATGGCACGTGGACATAAAAATAAACAAGAATTGTTTTTAATAAATTTTATCATACTAGATGCACAAATTTTCAAATAATTTAATGTTATCACAAATTTTCAAATTTTCAAATCACTTCTATTGTAGGAAGGTGGATCCATCAACATACTGGGAAAATGATTTAGTGCAAATTCAATTTTCTTATTGCTTCCAACATGGCTTGAATTAAGAAAAAACCATTGATTGTAACACAAGCATCAAACATACATTCCCAAAGCAGTTATCATTTAAAGCATGTCACTTAGTATACCCTGGTAGCAAGAACAAGAATGCCTTATAAAAGGCACCATTGTTGTCCCTATTGCTTTTACTTTTTTTGGTTTAGGGGATGGAAACAAGTTGGTCTTGTTTAGTGTAGGAGATTTAGAGGGGAATTAATTTTGAAAGTGGTATTACACCATTTTTAACTTATTTGCATTCATTTCTATATATCTTCTCTATTTCTCTTCAACCAAATACCTTTAATCTCTATTGTATTTCTTAGATATTTCCACTCATCCTTTTTAATTTTGCTGAAAGATTGACCTATGAAAAGATATTATTAAGTTACGAGGAGATATGATCAATCTATGGAATTGTAATGTAATAATAAGTTAGTCATGAGCATTACCTATAATCTGGTATATTATAGAATCAAATATATTAGACTGACAAGTATTTCATCAAAAATAATCTTGATAGAGGTCTTGTGGTCACAACTCATGTCCCTAAGGGACTTCAAATAGCAGCAGACATTTTCACTAAATTATTTCCTCATTTTCACTAAATTGTTTCCAAATTATTAGTGACAAAACAAAACCCAAAGGATGGTACTGCTCTGGTACCATGTTGAGAAGACAAATTGAAAAACCATAAGATGAGTTTTGTGTCATGTGTACATATGAGTATTCCTCTTTATAACGAAGAAAAGACATAATACTAAAAAATGAAATAAATATCTAACGATGGGAAATATTTGGTAAGATATTTCCCTATCAAATAACATATCTCCCTATTTAATATAATTAAATTGTGTATCTCTAACATAATGAAATCATATCTCAAACAATTTTCATCCATCATATTTCTCTTCTCTTTATCAACCAAAGATGAAAAAACCAAAGCAACTCATAAATTTCTTAAAACTTCTTTTTAAAATCCTGCAGTGGATGTTCAAAATCGGATAAAACAAATCATGAAAATTGATTAACCAACCTCGTAAGTCTGAATCTCTATCATCAACTATAATAAACTCGCAAATGTCCCGGATCATTTCTTCATTGTCAACTCTTAACCACAACAACATTTCATAGTAACCCAATCGTGAAGCTGAACGAGGATTCTCAGCTTTGATAACATCAGAGAAAAGTTGAAATTCTTGAACCAGACCCATATCAATTAGATAACAGAGAAGTGGACCATATGTTTGCTCTTCCAGCGGACATCCAAAATCCCTCATTGATTTGAAAAGGTGAAAAGCCTTACTCATCTCATTTACAGCTATGTATTCATCATCAGTCGCCCTAGCCTTCTCTATGCACACTTTTATCAATGCATTGTACTCCTTTACGCCTGTCTTTCGACCCAAGTGACTAAACACATTAACTGTTTTTGTTGCTCCTAGCCTATGTGCACACAATTTAATTAACCTGTTGAAACGGTCATTACAAGAGTATTTAAAAATCCACTTATGCTTCCGCTCACGCATTACCTCCTTTCGTTTAACCGATAAATTACTATGAGACAGGTCTGCCATCCATGGTATATCTAACGCACTTTTCCTTTTTTCTTCCTGGTCGACTTCCTTGTAACCAGACCCTTTGTCCTGTTTAGCTGTAAAGGAAAAAACAGCACATGCCCAACATTGATACAAACAAAAACATGAACAAAAGTCATTTCAATTCTCTAGGTAACCAGTACTCTGTCAGTAATTTCAACAAACACTTACAGCACAGTAAAGCAGATATCTGCCTAGTACTCTCATCTTTGCCGACCAAATCCCCTGCACCAAAATATATTGGAAAACAACACCATTACACACCCAAATACCCCAACAGCACACCAAAGTAACCCCCAAGAAACAAAACAACTGAAACCAACGCATTCACTACCACAAAGCCCAATACTTTTTTAACACGCTTAGCTCCAAAAAACACAAAACTCATTAACGCAATACGACTCCTCCATGAAACTTAACACAGATGAAAATAAGGGCAGGCATAAAAAATGAAACTTGACAAGGATAACAAGGGAAAAGTCACCAGCGAGGTCGTGTTCAAAGGAATGTTTCAGTTCAGAACCAAAACCGACTTCGAATTCAGGAGAAGGTGCTATAAAGGATTCAACACTGGTGTTGGGTTTGCGGATTAACCGAGAGCGAACGATTTCGGCGAGAGTGCATAGGTTTCTTCCGGCGGGGGCGCGCATCTAAGCTCTGCAACAAGGAAGAAAAATACGAGTTTACTTGTTGGGTGCTTAGGTTTTGTTGCAGTAGTGTTAGTTTCGTTCGTTCTAAAAATGCGCTTTTTGTTGGTGTACGAAGCTGAAGTTAGAACCCAACTACTGCATACGAAGGACCAACGTGAAAATGGTGAAGAACGGCGTGTACACAAAATCACAAAATGCTGTCACGGAGGATGTGGGACGCCGTAAGAAAATCATAATAAAAAAGGAGACTAAAAAATAAATAAATAACAGTAAGAGAAATAACACACATCGAAAAGAAAACAATTACTTAATAATTAATATATTAATAACCTAATTATGTATGCTTTTAATTTTTATCTTCAAGTACTAATATATATTATTAAAATGTAATTACAAATCACTTGTTTTCTTTAAAAATGTCAATGTAATACTTTTTTTTAAAACTCTTTATCAAACAAGAATTTTTTTTATCCCTCATACTATGCTATATATATTTTTGTTTTTAAACTAAAAACTCTTTACTAAATTAATAATTTAATTTTCAAAATTATAATAATTCATTTGTCTTCAGAATTCATTATAAAATTGATATACTTATTAATTTACTTCTTGGTATTATATTAGATAGTTACTCCTTTTTTTAACTACATTTACATCTCAACATTTTTGAAAACTTTATACAAAACATTTTTGAAAACATTGCACCGACTGTTACTGGTAGCTAGAAAATTTAAGTGGTATACTTTAGATTTAAAGCACTAATCTTGTGTAAACATTTGTTCCTTCTTTGATTATGCTAACTTTTAGTGTTGAAATTAGTTGGAACTGAACATACAAGTCAACTCAATCAAATTATAATACTTGATCAATTATACTTTTAATTTGAAAAACTGTATATTAATTGTTAATTATAACTTTTGAGTCAATTATAAATGTTCAATCTAATTAAAAATATATATTTGCAAACTCTGAAAAACATTCTAATAGATTATTTTTTTTAATCTATTCAAACTTATTTAGGGATGGGCAAATAGGACGGCAATCGTTCCTGTTCACCTTCTACAAATATTCAAAATCAAAAGTCTTCAGCCAAAAAAGAACACACCAGTTTCTTCTTTGTTCACCTTCTTTGAATTTAGGATCGAGTGTTCACTTCTTATCTTCTCCAAACTTTGTGAGAGTGAAAAAAAAAAAAGAAGGCAAGCAGCACAGTCCCAAAGATGACCCATAAACCAAGGAAACACAGATTATTTTTTTGAGCACTCCAAAACAAAAAAGAGGAGAAGGATGAAGAAAAAATAACCTGTATCCCACTAAAAAGAAACAGAAGAAAAAAACCTTACATAAATCTGAAAATGCATTTCAAAAATCTTTGAACAACACAAAAAAAATATTTGTACCTTAGTGTTTCATGTTTGCTTCTCTTTTCTAGCTAAAGGAAAATTGTTCTTAGGATCTTCGACGATGGTGATCGGCAACGGCAGAGTGCGGCAGAATCTTTGATAGTTTGGCGCGAATGTGCAGCAAAGCCTCCCACGACGGTAGTCTTGAAAAATAAAGGGTTTTGACAGAGACAATGAGAAAGATATGTAACCGCAAAAAGAATACAAAACCTAAATCAGACTTTACTAATTAACTATAGCGAAATGATATTTCAACACCCTTATTTGACACTACTTTAACACTGGCCAGGTGTCAGTGTGTCATTGGGTGCTTTTCTTTTAAAAAATATATGGTTTTTAATTCTGAAGGAAGGGCAAAGTTGGAATGAAATTTCATTTATTTTCAGTTTCGCGGTTTCTTTTCCTTTTCTCGGTGCTTTTGATGAAACAGGGGCTTCCTTCGTCTCTCTCGCGCTCTCTCCTCTCGGTCTCTTCCAATCGATCATTGTGTGCCTTGAAAGTCTTCTTTTGTTCGACCATTGCTGTCTCGGTGTGCGTTGAAAGCCCTCTGTGTGTAGTCATTTCGTCTCGTCTCGTCTCGGTGTGGTGTGGGTGTCGTCTCGCCAACACCTTTTGTTGCAGTGGTGATTTTTTTGAAGAGCCCTTTGTGTGTACTTCGTGGTGCTGGTGTGTGGCGGCAACTTTTACTTTGGTAAGTGGTTTGTCGCTTTCCTCTTCTTCTGTGGTTCATTAAGNTGTGTATCATTGTCAAAGTGTAACGATGTTGTGGTAAATGTTGTTTTGGTGTAGGTGCAATGGCAACCCAAAAACCAAAAGTAAGTGTTACATTGGATGTAAAAATTGGTTTTTTTTTTGGGATGGGTATGGGTGATGTTTTGGTTT
>NC_028352.1:14444381-14445881 GCF_000741045.1 Vigna radiata var. radiata | reverse complement strand
AATTTATTTCATATGATTAGCTTTGTATAAATATTGTGCATATGCTGAATGCATTAGTAATTGTTGGTAGGGCCATATTCTCGCTGACTTTGGAAGACGACGTCCGGAATATCGGAACAAGTACTCCCTGAGTAGTTACACGTCGTATATGAGGTCCGATATATTTGGTCTTGCAGACATTCCGAATGCTGANTTTGTGAGTTAGTTAGTTTATTGTGTAATTGTAATGTTTGGCAAATGTTGAGTCTTGAAGCATTGACATGATTGTTTTATTTGGTTATAGCTGTTTATGCCCTTTCTGCATGCTGAACACTGGTGGTGCTATGCAGTCAAAATTAGCACATTGGAACTATATGTGATTGACTCAATGGGGAAGGGTGTAAGAAATAGGAAAAAAATTGACGCATTTGTGGTATGATTTGATATTTCATTTTGTGGATCAATTTAGGTGATCGGATATAATGATGTGTTAATGTATGTGTTAATGATTGATTCTTTTAGGCTGCAAACATGGGAAAAATCTTTGAGATGTTGTACAATAGACCGGAGGGGAGTATAGGTGCATTGTGCGTTAAAGATGGAAATATCCCACCCCAGCCGAACTTGTAAGTTGTATAACTAATCGTATTGAAAAATTTGGCATTTTTAACATTGTTTGTTTTAATCACGGAAAAATTGATAAATTGTTCTATTATTTAAGGTATGATTGTGGTGTGATGATGTTAAAATCCATTGAACTTTGGGATGGAGAGAATAAATACAACGGCAAGAGCATGCCGGAGTACACTAATGTAAGTATGTAATGTCATTGTTACTAATTTATGATGATATGGTCCGTTATATCTAAAGTTTGGGTTGTTTTTTTTTTCAAGGAGGAGTTGAGTCAAATAAGGAAGAATTATGTGAAATACTGGATCCTCGACAACGACAACTTGAGAATATTTGATGCGTTAGAGGAATATGGGTTGTTGTAGGCTTTGTACTGATGGGTTGATGGATATGTATTGATGAATAATTTGTACATTTGAACTGTATTTAGACAAACAGTGTTATAGGCATTCATGTTGTATTGTAATAAGTTTTGATTGTTACAACAGACAATGATATACGTGTAGCAATTCCAATTTGAATTCCATATGATTTATATCCAAGCAATATTGGGTGCATTTGCTTTGTATATATTTTAAATGTATAGTAATGTGAATTGTTGATTGTATATTCTACATTTGTAAGTGGATAAGGATAGTAAAAATAGTAAGGTAAGTGGAAAAGGAAGTTGGGTATGTTAGTAATTTGAAAACATGAAGTGGTAATCGTTGCTAGATAGTCATAAGATCAAGTTCATTGCAAAACAGCAGGTGGTAATCGTTTACAAGGCTGTGTAAACGTTTACGCGAGAGAAATGAGCAATTTGTACAGAAACTTGGGCACAGGGAACCCTTTTTTCACACACAGGGCACCATCTTAGATTTTTGTGAGTTTTTGACTTGAGGTCAGTGG
>NC_028352.1:14442295-14443850 GCF_000741045.1 Vigna radiata var. radiata | reverse complement strand
TTTGTTGGTAGATAGTCATAAGATCAAGTTCATTGCAAAACAGCAGCTGGTAATTGTTTACAAGGCTGTGTAAACGTTTACGCGAGAGAAATGAGCAATTTGTACAGAAACTTGGCCATAAGGAACCTTTTTTTTACACACAGGGCACCAAGATTTTAAACACAGGGGACCGAGTGTAATTAATGTCATAGATAGAAAGCAAAGTCCAACATCCAACATTGGTTTAGGATATCTTAATGTATAATATTACAAAATACAGGCAACTGAAACATACAAAATATGGGGATTAACTTGTTAAAGTTGCCATAATAGCATCTTACAGTTATCCATAGATAGTAAAAGTTCATAAGCCTAACAGAAATACATAAGAAAGGATAGCATAATTTGACTAATTGGTGGCTGGTTCTGTGGACGTTGATGGTTGGTCAGATGGACGTGGTATGTCAGATGGTGGTGGAATGTCAGATGTTGGTGGAATGTCAGATGGTGGTGGAATGTCAGATGGTGGTGGAATGAATTTCTTGAGGATTTCATGGACATGCTTGTTGTTCTCTGCCCACATAGGTAGGCGGATGACAGGTTTTGCTGTTTGCTTGACCAGTTCAATCGTTGGTGGTTCAATGTCAGCCGGAAACACCTTGATGACGTTGCGATGCACTATACTGAGGTACTGCTTTGCCCGAGATACATGTAATGATGGTACCTGTATGACAATACGAAGTGAGTTTAAGATTCATCAATATAGTATGTTATAGCTTACTTGATGTTATTTTGAGATAGTCCTCTTACAAGATTCAGTACCATAACCGAGCCAACACCAATATGATTCCCAAATTCAGGATCTTGAAGAACTTTCTTGTGCAACGAAGCCTGCATTGTGCCTGACGGATCCTGTGCACACATAACCATCATTAGTTGCGCTTAACAATAAACATTTACAAACCTACACAGAACATAATAATACCTTGATTGTAAGTAGCATGTCTCCCAAACCGTTAGGTTTGCATTCTTTCAATAGGCAAGCAACAACTGGAAGTACCCAGGACTTTTTTGCCTCTGTAAGGGAGTTCAGGTTCTCCATTTTTCCATCAGTTACGAGTTCTGCATTTGTCAAAGGAGNTTGATGAACATAAAACAACTTATAATTACAAAACGTTAATGTGGACAAACATGATTTACATGTAAGTCGTACCATGGTGTTGGATGAACATTTCAGCCCATATCCACGCATTGGAATTGAAATCTCTTTCAAATGTGGCTTGAGCAACTTGACGAGCAAATTCTTGTGTGGATTTAGGTTCTTCACTGCTTAATCTATTCAACATAGCAGCTTGAACATTGCCTGCTGGGCCAGGTATTAGTGATGCTGATGAATCACATTTCTTGAAAAAGGAATGGAGGACATCATCATCATACACAAGGTCTTCCCAGACATCCATCTTAGTAGTTGCTTAATCTGCAAGAAAAGTGAAATCCACACAAGTATGAGAAGACATGCAGGGAGAAAACATAAATAATTGTTATAGTAAATGACCTTACAAATATGCTGAATTTA
>NC_028352.1:14407227-14439505 GCF_000741045.1 Vigna radiata var. radiata | reverse complement strand
CGATTAGAAAACAACCATTAGAGTCATCCCACCTCACAACTAATTCACTCAAAATATTCCTAGCTAACTTAACTTTTTCACTGACCTCCACGAACCAACGAAAAGGAGTCTCACTAATCATAGACCTTTGCTCCTGTGTGAGTTCCTTCGTCAGAGTTGATATGTAGTTAGTAGAAAATGAGTGCCTAACCGTCAACTGCATCAACCACATCAACCACAAATGTTCAAAACCCTAAAACATTTAATACTGTGAAATACAAACAAAAGGGAGGAAACCCTGATAGGTCCAACGATGAAGGCGCTTACCTTAGTAGATTTAGTTGCCATTTCGAACCACAAAAACGAAAGCGAACAACAAAAGCGAACAACACGAAATCGAACAAATCGGACAGAAACACCAAGGACGATTCCTCACTCTCACCGGCAACGAAAGCGAACAACAAACCCAACACGATAGAGAACGACGAGAACAACACCAAATNAAACAAATCACACAGAACCACCAAGGACGATTCCTCACTCTCACCGGCAACGAAAGCGCACACCAAAACGAACACGATAGAGAACGACGAGAACTGCCAAACCGAGAGCCAACGACGGTGAAATGATGGAGAAATAAGAACCCTTCAAAACGTTTCCCTCTATTGAAACACCCCAAGGGCAAAACAGGAATTAAGATTTTCAAATCTGCTCCTAATTTTTTAACCAGTTTTGAAATTTTTAAAATAAAAAAAAATCAACCAATCAGGACCTGACACGTACTAGTGTCAAAACGGTGTTAAATGGAATGGTGTTAAAATATCGGGACGCTTAACTATAATACAAATAAAATAAGTAAATTTATTGAAACTGAAGTGTTAAATAGTATAAATAAATTTTCAGTAAAAATAGTTTAAATTTTTTAAGTGAACTGTTAAATAGTATAAATAAATTTTTAAGTAAAAATAGTTTAAATTTGTTAAGTATAAAACAGTATAAATCCAGTTTTAAATTTTTAAGTAAATTACTATTCTTAGATAACACCAATACTGACCAACATATCCGATTGCATTAACGCTGTGTTCCCATGAACATTGTTCATGCGCGAGCCATGAATTTAAACGATAGTATTGTTCGCTTTCACGGATTTCTGGACATTTGCGGGATAATGACTTTTTTAACCCTTAATCCAGTGCCTCCACCACCTCTGGATTCGCCCCTTTATGGAGTCTTCGATTTCAATCGTATTGTATGCAAAGACATGTTTCGAGGCGTCAACCATTTGCTGTGGATAGCAGGTGAATTGCCTCTGGATTACATCATTGCTCTATCTGATATCTTCGCTGATGACGAACACAAGGTGCAGAGTCACGTCTCTCTCATTTTTATACTCAAGATTATAACACTCTCGCCGGCGGTCCCTCTTGCGCCATCATCTGAACTAGGCAACTCGCCAACCCTCTGGTGAAGTAATATCCTATTCATCTTCAAATTAGGTTTTTTTTTTTTTAATTTCTGATAACTCCTGAAATTGGTACCTCTGTTATTTTTTTCATCTTTAATATTTAATTTACTTTCATTTAGTAATTTTTGTTGATACTGGAAGTATATGGATTTTTTTATATTTAAATAAAGATGATTATTCTAAAATTAGTTTTCAACAAAATTATCTAAATATTGATTTTAATCTAATTATAAACATTATTAACTGTTATTATTATATATATATATAATTAAACTTGCATGACTTTTATTAAATGTAGTTAGACGGTAATTAATAATTTTTACAAAGTAATTTTATTGAATCAATTATTAAGTTATAATTTCATTTAACTATAATAATGATTATAAAGTATTAATCAATTTGAAGAATAATTATATATATTTAAGTATATTTTGAAAAAATATATATTACAAATATATTTATATGGTATTATGTTAACTTTTTTTTAGATCATGCAATATTATAACACCATTTAACTATATATTTATTTAATGTTAATCAGTCTTATTTTCATAACAAATAAATTAATAATATTTAGTAGTAAATTATATTATAAACAAATATTACATTTAGAAATAAATTCTTTTATTATTTTATAATTTTTTTAATTTTTAAAAATTAATTTTAATAATTATTTATAATTTTGGTCTATTTATAAACATTTTTATAATTAAATATAATATTAATAAATAATATTTTATATTATTTTAATAACTACATTTTGGTAATATTTAATTTCTACCAATTAAACTAATCTTTTAAATTTATCACATTCTTAACTAATCTTCATAAACTTTACTTCCAAATTTATTGTCAATTATCCAGGAATCCATTAAAAAAACAACTAAAAATTATCCTTAAGTCTATTCATATTCATTCAAAATATTTCCATCAAATCACCTAAAAAACAAAGCCATACTTTTTTTACCCACCATCTCACTGTCAAAGCAATTCAACACAGAGAAAATAAATTACCAACTATAAATAATTAAACATATCACACTCAATAGTCAATAGTCAACTCAAGTGAGAAAAAAAACTGTGACAAAAACTCCAACAACCGCCACATACGAACTCCGAACCACCGCAGCTCGGGACCCGAGCCTGGGAGGAACGTCTCCGAGCCTAATCGCTTTAGGCTCCACCTTCTCCCCGGAGCTAGCATTAATCTCAACATTAGCCCCTCCGACCAAATGGTGTCGTTTAATGTAAAACGACAGCCACACCTTGTACTTCACCCGAGTAGCGAACTCCACGCGCAGGAACACATTCCCGTTCTTCACCGCCGCCGTGCGGTTGAGTCGTGCTAAGCGCGGCGCCACGGCAGAACCCCACTTGCGCGCTGTTTTTCCGCGTCCCTGGTAGAATGGGAGGAGCGTGGTGTTGGCCAGAGGACGCGTGGTGGTGTTGTCGAGGAAGAGCGCGAAGGTGACGAGAACGACGCCGTATTTGACGCCCTTGTCCTTGTTGTCGTTGTGAAGGGAAAGTTGGAAGACGACGGTGTCGTTTTGGGCGAGAAGAGAGAGAGATTGGAGGGAGCATTTGGGAGGGTCCGTGCGGAGACTGAGCCAGAGGAAGAGCGCCGAGAAACCCAGGGAGAAGACGATGCCCAGGCAACACTTGCAGAGGTCCCGGCAAATATCCATGCACGTGACCGAAGAAGAAAAAAATAAAGAAGAAGAAGAAGGAAGTGCGTTTTTTTAAGTGAACTGGTGATGATGAATTCAGATGCTGAAATGAGAATCCACGATGGAGTATTGCTGTTTGAAATTCTTTTCTGTTGTGGCAGTCTTCGAATGTGATGGAGCTTTTATATTTAATTAATTATCCTTATAAGTGATTGGAAATTTTGACATTTCAAAAATATTTATTTCAAGTTTAATCAAACTGGACACGATTAAAAAAAAACAATTTTTTTTTTTAAATAACGGTATCAAATAAAAAATATTGATTGTCCAGAACACTATGTCATTCTAAACTTATAGAATATAGAATTTTTTTTTTCATTCTAATTAACAATGACAAGTAATTTACGGAGATTAATAAAGTATAATTATGTATATAGTCAATCGTCTAAAAAATTCTTAAAAATGTGATATTGATGAATTGATACTATTTGTTTTGCTTTATATTAATGTTTTCTAATGTTTTTTTTTCCATTAATATCATTTAGTTTTTGAATTATATTTAGACTGATTATTTTACTAAATGCTATTTTTAAACACGTACAATAATACTTTTATCAATATATAAGTATTTGAAATTATGTTGTATGATCGATCAACTATTCATTTATAAAGAACATTCAATGAACTCGTCGGTTAGGTAATATTATAGTGGTTTTTTTATGGTATAAGAAGTGATAATATATTTATATAGGTATGCATGTATGTAAGTGGAGGAACCACATCTATCTCACAGTCTCCTAAAATACTCAGAAAGAAATAAAACTAGGAACAAATCCATAAAGTATAACAGTGAAGCAAAGTTTACTGGTTTGTATCAGGGCAATAAATCTTTCTCCTGAAACAGAAAAACAGTTCTTAATTTTCTTTTCACAGGGCTTTCAAGCATGCAAACATGGGCAATCCCGAATTCTCCGATAACTTGTACGTTATTGTCTTTGAAAAGCAAAAGAGAAAAAAAAAAAATAAAAAAATCTAGCATATATTACAACTACTAATATATTTTATCTAGGAGAGCTACCACTTTGCAGTTTAACAAGAGAATTGTATGCACCATCGCGTCCGAGTGAAATCAATTCGTTATGTGAACCTTGTTCCACAACCTTTCCATTCTTAATCACAGCAATGTAGTTGGATTTCTGTATTGTAGAGAGCCTGTGAGCCACTGCTATGCATGTTCTTCCAACCATTATCTTCTCTAGTGCTTCTTGGACCAAGATCTCTGACACACTATCAAGTGCACTTGTAGCCTCATCTAGAAGAAGTATTGCAGGATTCTTCAGAATCGCCCTAGCTAATGCTATTCTTTGCTTCTGACCTCCTGATAGCTGAACTCCTCTTTCACCACAGTATGTCTCATACCCATCATCCATTCCACTGCCATGACAAACACCATCAAGACAAAAAAGACAAAGAATGTGTCAGTGCCAAGAGGAAGAAGGTTTCAAGGTGCAGCTAATGAATGCGGTTTAACTTTGGATAATATTTTGCCAATACAAAACTTAATATTTATGTCATGTTTAGAGTAGCTACATTTTGAGTTTCTTTCTCTTCTCCTTGACGGGATAAGGTGGCCCAAACACAATGTCTAAAACATAAAATTAGCCTCTATAAGCTAGTTGGAAGAACATATTTGCAGATGATAACTTATGACAACTACTTGTGCAATGTTTGGGAGAATTTACGATGCATGCCTAAACTATTTTCAACTTGTTTTCAAAAGTTCTCTAGGATAGCTTATGGAAACAATTACTTGTTATATGGAAAGGTAAACCCTGTTTGATTTTTTATTATGGAAACTGCTTATACATGAATGCTATTTCATGTTAGTCACTTTCTCAATAAATGTGAGCTTCTATATAAGCTAATTAGAGGAGCTTTTACTTTTAAGAAAAAGAGAAATTGAAAAAACTTGTATCAGATGTTACCTATTGTTTAGGTGTTCTCTCTAGCAGCCTGAGCATGCAGGTATGTCAATTTTAATTCTTATTTGTTTCCTTAATGTTGTGTTTAGGAAAATGAAAGAAATTTTGCAATCTGAACAAAGAATGATTAGAAGAAGGGATTCTGAAAGACCTTTTCTTTTTAAATTTGTTATTTACAGTTCTCTCGTACCTTATGAATTCATGAGCATTAGCCAGAGATGCTGCCCTTCTTATCTCGGATTCTGTTGTGTTTTCTTTCCCATAGGCAATGTTTTCTCGTATGGTACCAGAAAATAGAGCTGGCTCCTGACTCACTAATGCAATGTGTGACCTCAGCATTCTTAAATTGTAGGACTTGATGTCTTGCTCATCTATGCACACCGTTCCCTTTGTAGGATCATAAAACCTTTCAATAAGACCAATAACTGTTGATTTACCACAACCACTGTGCCCTACTAGAGCCACTGTTTTCCCAGCTTCAATTTTAAGAGATAAGCCCTTGAAAACCATTTGATCAGGTCTAGTTGGATATGCAAAGAAAACATTTTTTAGGTCAACTCTGCCCCTTATTTTCCTCCTTTTCTCACCACCCCATGAAGTCTCAGGGTCAATCTCAGTTTTCCTGTCTAGCATTGCAAAAACTGATCCAACTGCGCTGCTTCCTTTGGACAAGTCAGAAGTCATGCTTCCAGCATCTGCAATTATGTAAGCAGTGAATAGTAATATTAAAAATGCTTGGAAGAGTTCCTTTGGGTCTATTTTATGATCTATCAAGAGCCTCCCACCATACCAGTAAGCCAGTGCTGTTGATGAAGTGTTGAAAAACTGAGAGCTGAAAAGACCAAAGCCTGAAATCCATGACTGCCTAATACTCTCCTTTTTAGGTCCTACCATTGTGGATTTGAAAAGTGCCAACATTCTTTTCTGAGAGCTGAAGGCAGTTATGGTTCTATGGTTTACAACAGCTTCACTTGCAAGTTGGCTTCCTTCCCTTTGTGCCTTACGAGCTTTCTCGGCCATACTCTTCATCAAGACACTTCTTGAGTAAAAGCTTCCAATGACTAATGGCTGCACTGCAATCATCACAAGGGAAAGCCTCCATGTGAGCACAAGTCCTAGAGTGTAGGCGAAGACAGACCCAAAAACTGCTTGAGCCAACAAAGACAGTCGATCTCCAACAAGGGAACGGACCAAGTTGGCTTCAGAGGATAATCTTGCACAAATGGACGCACTTGTGTTCTCTTCATGATCAAACCACCCTATCTCAAAAGTCATCAACTTCTCTAGCATCTTCTCTCTTATTCTTTTAGTCAACCTTTCTCCCATAACTGCAAAGTTATAGTGCTGAAGAATACTAGTGAAGAAGTTGAAAACACCAATTCCTAAGAAAATGAGGGCCAGGTCTTTAGCTTTAGACTTCATCTTAGAGCTATCAGTTTCAAAATAAACTGATATAAGTGTTCCTACACAGTATGCATTCACAGGCTGTACTGCTCCTGACCCTATTGCTCCTAAGATTCCTAGCATTGCTCTTCCCCACTCAGGTGCATTCATTTTCAGCAAACGCCACTGTGAAGGAGCTGGATGATTTGCTCGTTTCATGTTATCCTCAAAACTATCATCATCAGGATCATATTGAATAGAATATGAGTATGGTGTTCCCATGGAAAACCCCTGACTGAAGGGATTCAACATTGGACTGCCTACAGTGCTTGATCTGAAACTTACAGCTGGACTTTGTGGAATGCTCATCCTGTGAGAGTTCTTTCCTTCTATTTGAAGATTGGAAGGTTTGAATTCATCAGATTGGGTTGTTATTTGCTGCAACTCTACCATGTGAGCATACTCACCATCAGTCAATTCCATGAGCTCATTATGAGTACCTGTTTCAATGACTCTCCCTGCTTGAAGGACTGCAATCAAGTGAGCAGATTGAATTGTTGACAAGCGGTGAGCTATGATGATCGTTGTCCTTCCTTTTGAAGCTTGATCAATGGCTGCTTGTACCACCCTTTCAGATTGAGCATCCAATGCACTGGTAGCTTCATCAAGCAAGAGAACCTTTGGATCCCTTAGCAAGGCTCTTGCTATGGCAACACGTTGCTTCTGCCCACCAGACAACTGAAACCCAAACTGCCCAACCTAGGAAAACCATGGTGGTTTGCAATAACAAGGATTTAATGGAATTTTACATCAAAGATTTAAATGCAATTAGTTCTCTACTTTTCACTGTTTTTTTATATACCTTGTAGATTTCAATGTAAATTAGTACATGCCGATTATTGAAAGTATACAGGTTAAAGATTTTTCTGTGTTGTTCATTTACTAAGATAGCATGATGCCAAATAGGATTAAATGTTAGTCAACTGTGCAAAATCTGAAACTGAAATGACTTTGGTAAACAGTAAGAATCAATTTATAAACATTTTTTCATGTAAGGACCAAACTAAAGTGTTGATTTTTTGGTATGTAGAGACCAAAATAAAAAGGGGAATAAAGTCTTGTTAATTTAAAACAGTAGAAAAGATCAAACTATTTTGATGTGATCAGGTGCTATAAAGTATTAGGTAGAAACCTTTAAATGCTATTATAATGAAATTTCAAAAGAAGCATGCTAAAAACACAATCAAATTTATAGAAATTCCGTTCTGTTTCCCTCTTTTTCTCCTCTATATGTATATTAATTTGTTTTCATAGTTCATATGAGGAAACAAGTTGGGACCAACTTACTTGAGTTTCATATCCATCTGGTAACTTGACAATGAAATCATGTGCATTAGCTGCTTTAGCCGCAGTTATCACACTTTCCATTGAAGCTCCTTCCTTTCCAAACAATATATTCTCTTTTATGGAAGTGGCAAAGAGAACAGGTTCTTGATTTACAAGACCAAATTGGGATCTCAACCACTTCAGTTGAAGCCTGTTAATCTTGTGACCATCCAAGAGTATTACTCCTTCAACAGGGTCATAAAACCTTTCAAGCAAGGCTATGATAGTGGATTTACCTGAACCACTACCTCCCACAAGGCCTACCTTCTTGCCTGCTGGAACAGTGAGATTGAATCCTTGCAAGACTGATGTGTCTGGCCTAGATGGGTAACAAAAGTGGATGTCTTTAAATTCAATCTCTCCCCTCACATATGACAAGGCCTTTCCTTTCTTATCTTCAGAATCTATGGTTGGGACCCGATCAATCATTTCTAAAAGTCGTGTGACTGCAGCAGTTGCCTCTGTGATGGCAGTTAAATTTGGAAGAGCACTTAAAATGCTCCTGAAATTCATCAAGTTAAACATATAAGCATTAACATTTCAGATTAAAAATCTGAACTATATGATGAAAGAGAATTTGGATTGTCTGCTGGGTTTTTCTCTATTGTTACTCTGTTGTGTCTTCAAAATACATTCATAGGCATGGATTTTGATGTTTTAAAATATATTAAAAAGATTTTTAAAGTACCAACATCATTGTACTTTTAATCCTCAGCAGAGGACAGCACCAAAAAACCCAACAGAGAATCTGGACTTCGATGAAAGACTAGAATTTAAAAGATGAGAAAATCACTCACAAGCCTCCCATGAGAACATTGAAGCCAGCTACAAACACATGGCCACCTTGTTCTCCCATTTTAGTGATCAGAATTGTTCCAACCCAAGCTTGAAAGCCCCAACTGATATAAATGACCCCCATACTTCCCAACATTAACCCTTTTGCAAAACCTTGCTTTATTCCAAATTCCAGTGTTTTCTGAAGTGCGCTGCTAAATCTGTTTAGTGTTTGATTCTCCCCAACATATGAATAAACAGTTCTTATTGAAGATATTGCCTGCTCTGCTATGCCACCGGCAACCCCATAAGACTCAATCATTTTCATTGCGAGATCCAACATGATCTTCCCAAATACAAGTGCTGGAACAATGAACATGACAGAGAGTGGTATGGCTGCCAATGTAAGTCTCCATGAAAGTACAAATGCAAAGATGTGGCAAAATAGGAATGTTGACATATAAGCCAGGCAATCAGGTATCTACACAGAAAGTAGAAAATATAAATTAATAAAACAGAAATGAAGAGTTATGCTATTATCAGATTTTGGAACTCTTTTATTAAAAACGTTTCCAAATTAGTTAGATTTCAAATTGACATTAAGATCAGATTCACCGGCTACCTTGTGAACAATTCTTATGAAGAATATGTTAAATTGTTAACAACAGAGGAAAATATTACATTTAATGCAGAATAAATTTTAAAGGAACAAAAATGAGATGAAAAGGAAGAAAGAATCTGAATATTATCATAAGGACTACTTAACAGTCACAACAATTACAAAAGTTCAAATAAACTCAAAGAGTTGGTTTTGTAGAGCTACAAAGCCATGTTTCACATTGCACAAAAAGTAACAATTACAAATGTTGTATTTACTCGACACAGGTAGAAAAAGTATAAAACAAAGAATAAACTAAACGAGTTCTCAAACGTTGTCAGAAGGAACCTCTTTTCATTAAATGAGTAACAGATAATAAGAAGCAAGTGTATCTTAAACAAGACGGAAGACCGGATAGACAGAAGCTTTAGCATACTGAAGAAATATTCTCAAAATTCTAACACTCCTATTTGAGATGTTTCTTCAACACTCTAAGTCTTGATCTTAACAATTCGAACTTGCCTTTTGGCAGTGCTATTGTCATTATTATGTATGCTAATTGATCTTCAAAACTGCAATGCTCCAAACATATTTCTTTTTCTTATGATTTTTCTGTTTCCCTAATTGCATGATGTCTATTCTTGATATGCTTTGTTCTTCCATGTTTAATAGGTTCCCTTCCAATTGATATGGTAGACTTGTCAACTCTTAAAACAGTTGCGTTATTTTATCATTGACCAACAGTTAACAAAAAAATTTCTACGCCAAACGACTTGACCATTGATATGACTTTTAAAATAGTTATGGTAAAAGTCATAGAACTTACTAAACAAAAGAATTTATGATTAGATAACAGTATAAAAGTCTCTTACACTATTTCTGCATACACTATTTACTCAGAAATATGTCGCCAATGCACTTTTTATGTACTAATTTGAACTAGAAGACCTATCTACTTTTGGAGATCTATGATCATGATCATCATTGAATTCCAAACAAGAATTAGAAAGGCATAGCTGCGGAAAAACCTTCTCACACAAGACAACTTGGATTGTATTGGCATCTGAGGAAATGAGGGAGACAACTTGGTAGGTTGTTGAAGAGCCACCAGTCTGTGTGTCAAAGAAACCGACATCTTGTCTTAGGACTGATTTTAGGTATTCCATTCTCATTCTGGAAGCCTGTCTCTCAGCAGTTCTTGTCCAACATATTCCTTCTGTAGTAGGCAACATCAATTGGTATCAAGCATGAAAAGTAGTTAGATTTGCTTTTTCTAATGCTAGCAATGCTAATTGCATAACTTCAAAATTGATGTTAAATCTTCTAGGGAAGTAAATGAGCTACCAAGTGTGCAACTTACCAATAAAAGCTGAAAGTCCAACTCCTAGTGCAGCACAAAAAAGCCTCAAGGCATACTGAAAAAAAGGCAAAATTGTTGAGTAATCATGTCATAAAACTCGTTGAGGAAAGACCTTGCTTAAGGGGTATTCTTCATAGCTGCATAAATCAGTTTCTACGTGCATGATCCAATAACTTCTTAAAGTTTCATAATACTTATAGTTAGAGAGACAAATAACTTCTTTTCTGAAACTCACATGATAACTTCAACTTCTAAATCAAATAACTGCCAAAAAGTTAACATAAGCAGTTTCCAGGAAAATTGTTTACTAAACTAGCTGATGCACTTCTGCCACATATAGTACACCAGTTGTATATAGAAGAAAGGTACAGATTTTATTGAACAAGCTCACCTTGTTCACATCATGCATTTTCAAGTGACTATTTTTGTCTCCATAGGCGTTGATCACATCACTAAGAATGTACATCATTAGAGGGGTCTGTAGTCCATCTCCAAGGCTTCCCAAGGTCCCAAAGAACATCAGCAATCTGTCTACTCCATCTGCATAACGAAACAAACTATTGTTCCCCATTTCCCCTCACTCTCCCTATGAAGAGATACCCCTCAATTTTTTTTCAAAATTCAGTAGTTTTATAACCAATCTCAGTGAAAACACAAAAAAGACTAATATATACTAACTATATTGTCTTAGCAAAATCATCAGCCAACAGACGGCTCTTACTGTTGTCTTTTTTCAACCAAAACCGTAATGGATACAACATGCAAGAGTGGAATGGGCCGGGCAATTACATTATTCAAAGTTTGGAAACTTTGTTTGTGTAATTTGATATATGTGGTGTTTGATAGTTGTTGTTGTTGTTGCACCTAGTTTATTAGCCCGGCACAAAATTCCATGAGGGTCACTGTTAATGTGTCTTTTTGCAGTTCTTACAATGACAGATTCATGCAAAGAATTATTCCCGTTATAGTCGTGTATATGATGTGTTGCCAATTGGACCAAGTCAAGTATTGTTGCCAACTTCATAAGGCAATGATCCGATATTTCCAAGACAAGTGTATTGGAAATGTCTTTCTACCTTTGCATTGTTATGTAGGGCCAATCTCACTCGAGGACTCCAAAATTTCCATTTGATATCTATCAGAATGTACTTGCCTTCAATGGTATCATTCTACCCGAAAAACAACAAAGAAAACAAACCATATAAGTAGATAGATAGATATAGAGAGAGTGAAAAAGTGAGTTTAAAGACATTCATGTAAGATTATATTATTTTGTATAATTAAAAATCTTATTTAAGATAATTTTTAATTGGTTGATTGTATATCAACGCTCTTGGATGAAAGTGCACACTTCGATCTGAGCAGCTACAACAATCTCTATATATTTGCCATTTGTCGTTAAGGAATGTGATCCGTTACTAAATAAGAATATGCTGCCGGCCTTACTCAGCAAGAGGTACTTGAGTCAATCTTTGTTGCACATATTCTCTGTGTTTCCTCTCATACAAGGAGAATTTGCAGTAACAGTTTCCTTCAACATCATCTTTCACCATTTAATATTCGTAAGCTTGCTAAAAAATTGCTCTGACGTCCTTTGAGCCACTTGGAAGGATTTAGTTGTTGTATTTTTACCTTTTTATGATGTGAAAAGTGTTCTTTTGTTTGAGGGTACAGCAGTGGTATTTGTTGGGTGCTTATTTAGCATTTATTCAAGTGTATCATGGTAACTTTAGAAGAATTAAAATAAATATCATTTTGTATTTTTATTGAAATATTAATTTTTTTTTTCATATATATAATTATACCAATGACAACATGGTTACTCTTGTCGAGATTTTACACAATCATTGCTTTCATTAGTGATATGTCCGTGGAGATTTTCGTTAGCCAACGAGTCCTATTGGATAAAGACGGTTTTTTTCCCTACTCTTCATAAAATCTTTCTTTCAACTCTTTAAAATTTCATGTAAAGTAAAATATAAAACGGAATTGTCACGTTAATTTCTCCTTCAAGATTTTCACGGGAAATGAGAGCACACAAGAGGAATCTAATTTTTTTTTAAAATATAATTTTGTTTTCTAAATGACTTCAATTCACAAATTATTTACACCTCTCATATTGTAAAATATGAAAAACATAATAGGAAAGATAAGGGACTGCAAGAAGAATAAGCTAGCATTTTCAGAAGAAAAAAAATGTTTTTGTCTTCGGTGTTTCCTATACAAATCTCAAGAAAAAAAAATTAAGAATAAAATGATAATTTAGTATATCTAGAACAACTCCTTTCTAAAGTTTCTTATATGGATGACTAAAAATTTTTCCATCTCTTTACTTTTGAGCTTCTATTATGGTTAAGTGTTTATTTCATTTGTTGGATGTTTGATGATCTCAAAGCTGTTATTTTCCCACTTCTATGGTTCATTCTGGGTTAAAAAGTATCTTCTATTGCTAAAAAACTCACTGAATTTTTTTTGTATTGAAGGAACGCTCCTAAACTAAGTGTTGTAACGATCGAAGCTCCAAATACAAGGAAGGTTTCCTTAAACATAAGGAACTTCTAAGAGCTCCCGTTCATGATGCTCTCATAAGAGAAAAAACCAGTACACGACAAATGGCATCTCTGAGAAATCTAAGTAGGAGGAAAAAAAACATGTACCTGAAGTTATATTAACAAGTGATTTTAAATCCCGAGGAACATTACAATCCAAAAAGCATCAGGTAATTCGAATAAACAATTAGTGATAATAGAGGGATTCCAAACATAAATATTTTTTAATCATCAAATATGTTTTTGGGTTAAATATGTTTTTAGTCTCTATATTTTGGGACAATTTTGCTTTTAGTCCCTCTTTCAAACTAAGGTACAATTTAATTCTTCAACTATAGAAAATTCTGGTTTTAGTTCTTTTTACCAAATTTTTTTAATTTTATTTGCTGTTTTAAACGCATTTCTCAGTTAACATTGAAGGAAAAATGTGTCAAACAGTGTAAACAATCCAAATGCTATAATGAAACGTGCTTGAAACAACAAATAAAGTTAAAAAATTTGGTAAAAATAACTAAAACCAGAGTTTTCTAAAGTTGGAGGACTAAATTGTATCTTAATTTGAAAGAGAGACTAAAACCAAAATCGTCCCAAACTATAGAGACTAAAAACATATTTAATCCTATGTTTTTTAACTATAATCAAATAGTTAGAGCATCTATATCATGTAATGAGGAAAATAATAAGAACTCAAAAAATCTAAAGGCTTAGAAATCATGTAGATCGTAGCTCACTATCAAAACCAATATGATAATGATTTAATTAAAGATTTTCTACTGTATTTAGTGTTTCATCAAAATACACATAGGACAAGTCAGAATATGACAATCTAATACTGCAGCAATGAAGTAATAAAAATATCGAGTATACAACACTACAAAAACAAATTCACTCATCATCTTTGTATGGATACTCTTCTGGAACATGCTTGAGAAGTTTTACCTGCAACTCAAACACATCATCACCTCGAAGCACATCACGGAGCCAAGTTACCTCAGTCTTCATTGACACCTGTACATAGATATATGGGAAACATGTTTAAAAATAAAGAACAAAAGCTTATGGCGTGGAAAAAAAAAACCCTTAATGCCTCACCATGATTCCCAATTCCCAAGATATATCAGAAAACAGAATATTACATACCATGCCTCATTTTCCTCCAGGGCAATTTACTACCATAAAGTTGTTCAGTAATTTGATTAGATTGAGTTCGGTGACATGATTTTTGTCAATTTTAAATTGCCCAAAATTGGAAATTATCAAGCTAAACATAGACTTTATTTCTTTGTTCTCCACAAAAAGAATTCATTCATAAAATAATTTATATAGAATGTAAACAACAACTCAGAAAGCAAAAACTGATAAAACAATTTCCCTTTCCATGTACAACTAAGCTACACAAACAATATAGGAGTCATCTATTTCATGTTTGAGAAAATACTTAAATTTAGAAGACCACGGAGGAGGGATTCAGTAATCAAACTATTATGTTTTCCAACTTTCCTAACTGTTAAAAGTGGAACAAAATAACTAGTATTTGATAGACTGAAGTTCAATAAAGTTGAAGTAAAGTAAACTGAAGTAATAAATAGGACCAGAACTTACCATATCTAAGGCTCCTCTAATGACTCCACTTAAGATGTTGCAATAGTACAGACCTTGGCAGTTGTCAGGAAGTTCAACAAAATCTACCAAAGGATTATCCTCCAAGACAATACTACAACATGTCCCATCAGCATCCCAATTGGTCACAGATGCAGTAACACCAAGGAACATTTTAAAACCAACCTGTATAAAAGCATGAGTTAAGTTGATAAAATTAAAAACTTACCTTATCGTTTCATTACTGGTAATAAAATTAATAAACAAGCAAAAAATTGTTGATCAGACAACCAAGAATGAATGTCTAATGCTGTGAACCTCATACCAATCAAAACATACCTAAAATAAACATCCGTAGCCCAAACCAATCAGTACATGTGACAAAAGCCAGGGAGTATAATAGAACAAAATCATAAAGGAATTACATATATGATATCCTCCTATAACAATTCACCAAAGAAAGTGAATATTGACAATAGTTGGTGACAACAAGTGGTTCGACCAGAAAAATAAGTACTCATCATTCTTAAACCAATGATTACATTTGTAACATAATTGATTTTTTTTATAAGTTTTGTTGAAATGTGCATATATAGAGAGAGAGAAATCGTTTTCCCAAAATAGTTAATCCAAAATCCCACTTATTGAAACATGGATCTGATTATCAGGTTGACAGATAGGAAGCTCTCTCTACCAGAAAATACCCTAAAAACAACCGTTATAGTTAAAAGATAAACATAAACATTAATATTTTTCCTTGATTATAATATGAGCACGAAGGAATACACTCATATAAAATGTACCGACAACTAAATGATGACCCTACAAGTGTCATCACTTACTTTAGGGAATAAGAATTAAAAATAAATAATGTTATTTTCAGTATTCTAAGACCGTCTTATAAAATCCTTAAGCCACTTGATTTTCATTCTGGCCTCTTTAGGCCCATCCAACCCACCACTCCACTTGGGGCAAACGAGGAAGAAACAATCATGTTATAGGGTCAAGCAATTAAATGTATCAACAAAAATTGCCTTTAGAACATGTAAACTATTAAGAAATGGTCCGATAAACATTATTGGTTCGATAACGGTCCGATAGTGGATAGAACTATGTCTAACAAAAACAAATCTCACTAGGATAGGCTTCTATGACTCTGATACCATGTTAAGAATTGAACTTTAAATCTAACTTTGTTAGAGATATTATATTTAGTTTATATTGTGTTTATGTTAATTAGGGAAACATAGTTCCTATATGTTTATTAGGGAAACATTGTTCTTATTTTATTTTATTCTTACATATTCATTTGTATTTGAGCTTAGTCCATATTTCTTCTATTATAAATAGAGAACCTTATGTGTATATTTAACACAAGGGATTAATTCCAATATATAATTTTCACTATATTTAACATGGTATCAGAGCCAGGTTAGAGCCTATCTTAGCGATATTGTTGGGCATATTGTTCCACCCGCTATTGGGCCGTTATCGGACCACCCATTTATATCTAGTCTCACGCTCGAGATGTATATACCTCAGCGTGAGAGAGGTGTGTTGGAAATCCCACATCGACTAGAGATAAGGCTAATTTATAATATATATATATAAGTGGGGTGCAGACCTCACCTTACAAGCCGGTTTTGTAGGGTTGAGTTAGGCTTAAACCAACTTTCTAACATGGTATCAGAGCAAGGTTTTCTGATCCTTTTCTACTTTGTCTTTGTTGCCACCGGTGGCCGCCGCCACCGCCGGCCTCCCCCTAAAAGTTTTTTTTCAATCTGTGCCTTTATACTTCAATGGGCAATCTCTGGTTTCTGTCTCGCATCTATCCGGTGTTGTTGTCCGCCACTGCCCATTGTCGCTCGCCACCATCCGGCACCATCTTTGGCCACCATCTTCGGCCGTCGTCTCCGGCCACCCTCACCAGTCATCCGCTGCCGCCGGCCACCGTCACCAGCAGACCGCCGCCGGCACCGTCTTGGCCACCATCTCCGGTCGTCGTCTCCGGCCACCGTCTCCGGCCGTCGTCTCCGACCGTCGTCTCCGGCCGTCGTCTCCGGCCACCGTCTCCGGCCATCGTCTTCGGCAACCATCTCTGACCGTTGTCTCCGGCCACTGTCTCCGGCCACCATCACCGGTTGTCCGCTGCCGCCGGCCACCTTCTCCGGCCACCGTCTCCGACCCCGTCTCCGGCCACCGTCTCCGACCCCGTCTCCGGCAACCGTCTCCAGCCGTCGTCTCCGGCCACCATCTCTGACCACCGTCTCCGGCTGTCGTCTCCGGCCACCGTCTCCGGCCGTCATTTTCGCCGTTCGTCGTGAGGGGGAGTATGTTTCCAACCAGGTTTTAGGCTTTCAGACTCCACTAGTCAATGATGGCAGTCCTTGCAGTTTTATCGCTTCTAGCCACTACAGGCCCCATCAGTCAGTGATGGCAGTCCCTACATATAGGCCCCATCAGTCAGTGATGACAGTCCCTGTATACAGGCCCCATCAATCAGTGATGGCAGTCCCTGTAGTTTTGTCGCTTTTAGCCACTACAGGCCCCATCAGTTAGTGATGGCAGTCCCTGTAGTTTTGATGCAAGCCCCATCCTTACTTGATGGCAATCTAGTCCCTGGAGTTTGTCATTGTTCTCCTTTGTCAAAGTCATCCCACTTGAAGTTTCACAGTGCTATTTGAAGTTTCGCAGTTGTCCACTACTGTCCATAAATTGTTGTTAGTTGTTCGTCGACATGTGATTGCGCATTTGTTTGCCGCACACTCTTGAAGACAGATCATATATTTCAAATTGAGTATATTTATTCCAAGCTTGGTCCATACAATCTGTATGCTCCAGCTTGAGGGGAAGTGTTAGAGATATTATATTTAGTTTATATTGTGTTTATGTCAATTAGGGAAACATAGTCCCTATATGTTTATTAGGGAAACATTGTTCTTATTTTATTTTATTCTTACATATTCATTTGTATTTGGGCTTAGCCCATATTTCTTCTATTATAAATAGAGAACCTTATGTGTATATTTAACACAAGGGATTAATTCCAATATATAATTTTCACTATATTTAACAAACTTAAACCCACAAAACCGACTTGTAAGATGAGGTTTGCATCTACTTATATATTGCAAATTAGCCTTATCTCTAATCGATGTAAGACTTTCAACATAAACAATGAAAAGGCATGATGAAAAGATGGAGATCGTAGGGGTTTGGAAAAAGAAGGATTTAATGGCTGGGAAAAGAGTAGAGTCAACAAAAAATGCGAGTGGGGAGGAGTGTTTGTCAGTAATGGGTACAGGGTTTCATGGGTGGGGAGGTGGAGGTATAAGGGAAAGTTGTGAACACATAGGAGAATCCAAAGGAAGTGCGGTGAGGCAGCACACTATAGGGGTGACATGTGATGGTTTATTCTAGTTGTGGAGCTTGTAGAGACTGGGGATGGGTAGGTTGTGTTTTAAATTTGGGGTCGCAAGGTGTTGCTATGATGGGGGCCAACTGGGTGAGCTAGAGTTGATGTGATCAATTGGTGAGTGGCTCGACTTTAATAGTGAGAAATGAAGGTGGGGAATAGCTTCAGGTGGAATGGGTGGTGGGATTGTCATGTTTTGTTTAAAGGTGGTTTTAGTAGTTTTAAGTGTGTGGATAGGTAAGTGGACATTGTGGTCAGCTGAACAGTTGAATTAGAGTAGAGAGAGATCTACATGTGTTTGAAGTAGATGAGGGCAATGAGACAAAACATGCAGGGAGAGGGCATAAGGGTGGTGTGGGTGGTTCACCATTGTAAGGTTAGAGTAAGGAGATATGGAAGGGCTTACTGGGAAATGTTACCAAAAAATGTGAGTAGAAATTTGTTACTTAAAATGACAGTGCCTGCAGAAGTTTTGGCAGAGGCTGTCACGACTTTGAAACCCGTGTTTAAGGGTTAGATAAGGAAAGCAAAACCCATGGTACAATGGAAAACTTGGTTGTCAAGACCACAAGTGGTGACCATTGTGCCAGAAGCAGTTGCTTTCCTTGTGGAGGCCACTGTGTTGGCAACAGTTGTGGTTATGGCAACTTGTATCTTGGATGATTTGCATCAATGGAAGGTGGAGGTGATATCTGTTATTTTGCAATTGTGGAATATGTTGGAGTTGGTTTATGGTATGATGGAAACTTGGGGTTTGGGAGTAATCCCAAAGAGAAAATACAATGATGTGGAATAAAGAGACAGCCGCAAGCATGTCGGACAGACCATTAATAGCAGAGGAGAAGGGGACAAGAAAAGAATCAATGGATTGTAAGAGTGTAGTGTTGTGAGAACTTTTTTGTTCTTCATAGTGGGTGATTTGGGTCTGTAAGGCATCTAGTTTCCGGTGGAAAATAGCTTGGAGTTTGTCTTCCATTGTGGTGATGGCTGTGGGAGGGGAGTAAGCTGGATGAAAGCACCAAATTGTTAGGAAGATAAAGCTCAGAAACTTTAAATGCCTAAAAGCTATCATTAAAGCTAAGCAGAAGGCAGAAGATAAACTTTCATATTCCAAATGGGTAAAGAACAGTACTCTTACATAACCTAAGATATACCAACAAAAATGATGAACGTACAACTGTTACCATCTTACTACAGGGAATTAAACTATAAACTAAACAATATTCTAACTATATTATCTAAAATCCTTTAACAATTTAATCTTTTTTTTTTCTTTTGGGCCTCCACCAGCCCATCCTTTCATAGAAAGTCTATATTTGCAAAGGAACGTGTTATTATATCAATTGCTGCAAGGCATAAATCTTTTTAGATAGCACTTAAAACGGCCACACCATGCACTTCAACATAATAGCTGTTCATTTTTTAATGTTACCCCGTGCATTATGTTGGAATTATACCCTCTCCCTCCAGAATAAAAAAAGGTCACAAATGTGTTGTGCAGAATCAAGTTCAAATCTGCTAGAAAACCACAAAGGAAATAGAGAAAAGAATTTAAAGAAATGAATTATTTTTTGGCTTCTCTAAATATGAACAGAACAAAAAGAAAGGTCTCTTTTCCAAGGATTTCCGCTTCTTATTTAAGCTAATTCCTACAACCTAGTATATTCCATATCAGAAACATACTATTTTAACTATACACTCGGGCACAACCAAAATCCAACTACAAACCTGTGCATATAAGACTTAATAATACAAATTATATGGAGAAGGTGCAGCTCACCTGAATCCATTCTTGTATTTTCAAAAGACATGTATAGATGAAAATAAATACTCATTTCTATAAAACAAAAGTTACTAACATCCTTACTAGGAATACAGTCATAAGGATGTAATATATGAATTTTCAAATTATACAATTAAAAGCCTGAGAGAAAATTAGATAATAAAGAATTACCCTCTTAATGAGAAGAGAAAAGTAAAACAATTTTGTAAAACATGTCCATTTAAGCTTTAGCTTCATTTAAAAGAATCAGTTCATGAATCAAAAGTGGAAAAGTTTTCCAGTAAGGCATAACAGTTAATATCGCAAATCCACTCTCACCATGATTTTAGAGAAAAACATTCTGTTTACTGATTTCTTAACAAGCATCCTTAGAGCACTCGTCAACAACACCCCTTTTTTAATACTACCAACAACATTAAATTGCAAGTTAATTTCAGCAGGCTGCACATTAAATAACATAGATCAAATGAACAACAGAAGTGCAGAACTTTTTCTGCAGTACAACGAGAATGAGTCTTCACACATTTTTCACCAGAAAGTAGAGACAAAAATACAGTACAATACCTTTGCAATTACATCAGTAGTCTCTCTGAAATCGTTGCATCTTGAGACATTAGACTTAGCTAAAAACTCATCAATCAAACGGATCCCAATATTATAACCCCTGAAAAAACCAATCAACCACCAAAATTCACTCACGCAGTATAAGCCATCTAAATATGAATGGGGTAATTACATTATACTAATACACCCTCTTTCTCTTTCATCTCCTTTCACTCCATGTCGTACTGGTATGATCACACATATTTTCCTTTCCTTCTCTTCCTTTTCTTTTCTCTTTCAACTCCTACTTTCCTTACACGAAATTATTTTATGGTCTAGGATCACCACATGTCCATAATCGGGACAAATTTCCACATGGCACATAACTGACTTATTTTTATTACAAGGAGCAAAGGTTGACAAACTCTGATAGCCTCCCACTACATATCCCAGCCCAAACATATCCCAACGCTCACCCTTATTCATATTAATACACACAGAACCAATAAGCCAAAATATATTTTTTTTTTACCTAAAACAATAAACTATCCACATTTATCTAATGCAGAAGAAGAGAGAGATTCAAAGTTTTACATTTGATCAAGCTGCTTGTTAACCTCCTCAACCTCTTCCAGATCCGTGAGCAATTGACGCACAATTGCACCATAAGTCAAAGTAAACAGCTCTGCGTTCTGCACAATCCAAACCAATTAGGATCCTATGAAACGAACTCACTAAATTCCACACACTTCAGCAAAAAGAAAGTTCACATTTTTCAAAGAAAAAGAAATACAAAATCGACTAATCCACTTTTTGGAATGAAAATTATTGCAGAATCGAGGGGAAAGAGGAACTCTTTTAGTGTTATTTTCTGAAAAATCAAATGGGGCATAAGAAAGGGTTTTGGTTTTGGTTTTCGATAAGAGTTGCTTACAACGCGTTCGATGTTGGCGAATATGGCATCGCCGGATCGAGGAGCGACGGGAGGCATTGTCGGAGTTCACTCTCAGGATATGCTTTGCTGCGATCTGCTTGGCGATGAGTTGAGCAAAGATGCACGACCTTGGATCAGTGCCCACAACAACCCCAGTGTTTTTACACTCCAATCTTCAATCATATTTGTTTCAACAAATTAATTTAATTTTGTTAAAAGACAACATTTTAAAACATATCTTATTTTAAAAACACTAATCCTAAGTATTTCTATTTCTTTTCTTTTTATGATAATAATAAAAAATTAACTTTTATCATAATTATTTTAAAAAATAAGATATAAGTTAAATATTTTTTATAATTTTATTATAGGTAATTATTAAATTTAAAATAACAATTATAAACTTTAAATAATAAAATAATTTATATAAATCTATACATGAAGAGGATATTCTATTTAGTGTATAGAATTTTTATTTTTCTTTTATCCTTTATAATATAATTGTTAATTGGTTTTTTTTAAAAATATAACGGTTAACCGTTTCTTTTTAAAGTATATGTTATTTCAAAATATTTTGTATTTTATAATAATTGTCCCATGTTTTTTTTTTCTCATCATACTATAGTCAAAGTGACTAATGTGTGTACTAAATAATAAAGTAATAAAATTATTATATCATAAGATATAATGAAAATTAGGTTGTATTGTATTATTGTAATTATTATTATTAAAGTAATTAAGTATGAAATAATATGACAATAATTTCAGTTTTAGATATAATAAATAAATTTGATATCACAATATTGTTAATTGATTTTATAAAATAGTTAGTTTAAAAAATTATATGAAAAAAATAATAATTTTTATTTATAAGAAAAGTAATAAAATATTGAAGTTATTATTTAATGAAATATGATGAAAAAGGTTATGGTAATTATTGGTAATAAATAATTGATCATTGACATTTGATTTCATTAGTAAGAGTTTCAAATTAAGCTATATGGTTGAAAGTGTTAAATATAGAATATAAAAATAACTATAATTGCATATATAATAAATAAAATTGATATTACATGATTAATTTTTAGAAATAATCCGATAAAAGAATCATATGTAATATAATATTGTTTTAAAATATTATGATTATGTTGAGGTTACAGGGAATTGTTTTGAAATTTCATATTAATATTATGAATTATTGAACTATTCAGTTGTATAATCGACGTATATATGTTAGTAAGTTGTCTTTGCTTCTTGGTAATATTGTTAAGTTTTCTACTATATTCGACTATGTTATCGAGTTGTCCACTTTACATAGTCGAGTTGTCTAATCTACTCAGTTGTGTTGTCGATTTCTTCATTCTATTCAGTTATCTTACCGAGTTCTCCATTTTACTCTATTATCTTGTCAAGTTCCTCTTCAACATTTTTTATTAGAAGATTGGTTATGCCTTCTCTAGCATTGTCACAGTGACAATCTTTTACAAAGTGTCTGACTTTATCATAATTGAAACACTTGGTTGAGTAAAATGAATTAAGGGCTAGAAAATTAATGAGCTGGACTTAGAAAAGACCATGTGTAGATGTGTGGTGGTTATTATGACGCAAAATAATGGTAGAAGTATATCTCGATGCTCAAATTTTATATCTTAGTGCACAACAACCTCAACTCTCAAGCAAAAATGTTGCTTGGTACACATGTGATAGAATTATTATTTTTTTGTTCCTATTGGTGTGGTTTTTGTGAATGATTTGTATGCCAAAGTTGAGTCTTTAGGTAGGAAGAAGAAGTACCACTAATGCAAAAACGTTGTTTAACGTCACTCATCAGACATCGGTTTCATGATAAACCGACGTCTATTATTGCACGGTGGCATTATCGTAAATATATTAGTAAACTAGACGTCCGTTTCGATGTTAGGCGACGTCTATGACATGATAGACGTCGCACACGCCTCAAACCGACGTCAAATTGCCTGAGGTATGTGATAAGACAGACAATTGGACGTCGTCTAGAAAAGGGCACCGACGTTCCAGTCTCTGACAGAAAAGGGCTACAATTAATGTTGTTCACCAAATTCCCAGGCGCTTAGACGTCACATAGTCAAATGGCGACGTCTAAGGCCTATCTGGAAGGCGGGAAGACAAAAATCCTTCAATTTAGATGTCGGTTCGGAACATAATCGACGTCTACGTTCCTGTAATTGATTATTTTCACCAAATTCGAGGGTTTTAGACGTCTGCTAGGAGGGGCACCGACGTGAATTACCCTGACAGGAAATCAAGCGTCAATCTTTTCAGCTTCTTTAAGAAGAATAGACGTCGCATCTCGATCAAACACTGACGTCTATAGACGTCAGTTTCTGGCGCAACCGACGCCCAATTTCATTTTAAATAAATCGCAAACCCTTCTAACCACTCAGTTTCTGTTCACGTCTTCATCTCTTCTCCTTTTTCTCTGGTTCTCCTCTTCTTTTACTCCCTTGCGCATCTCTACTTTTTATCTCTTCCGGCATTGCATTGTATTTTGTCATAACGTCATTGTCTTCGTCCTCTCCTTTTTCTCTCTTCATCACAGGTGCGTGGTTTTTCTTATGCTTACCGTTTAAACTTTCTTTAGTTTTTTATCGATTATCTTGTCGTTCAACTGATTAAATTTTTTTTTGTGTTGTGTTTTAGTGCAGTTTTGATCCACTCTTTTCGGTAACATAGTGCAACATTCTCCCTTTGCTAGTTTCCTCACTAAAAGAGTGGCGATCTTTTGAGTTTTCTAGTTCTTCCGACCCAAAATGGAACTTGGGTCCTTGTCGACTTCTCGACACCGTAATTTTTTTCTGTTGCGGTTGAATAATTGGAAGTAGCCATGGACCCAAGTTCGGTTTTGGGTTGAAAGCACTAGAAGATTCAAAAGACGCAAGTTTTTTTTTTGGGGAAACTAGCGAGAGGAGAGTGTTGCACAATGCTACCGAAAGTCTGGATCAAAACTACACTAAAACACAAAGTCGTTGTTAGACGTCGGTTAAATCCATGCCCGACGTCTATAACAACATAGACGTCAGTTAGTGTCATTTTAAACCTCTTTATATATTCAAGTTGACGTCAGTTTAATTATAGGTGGACGTCTATATAGAGTAATTCGACGTCGGTGTGAGTATAAGCAGACGTCTATATAGATGTCGGTGGATATCTTTAATTGACGTTTATATGGACGTTGGTTTTGACGAATTTCGACGTCCCATAGATGTCACCCGTTTAGACGTCGGTTGTGAAAGTGACGTTAAAAGCCCAAATTAACCGACGTTAAACAGCGTTTTTGCACTAGTGTACCCAACCTAGTAATTGATAATATGGTATTGTTGTTTGTAGAAACAATTTATAGTTATCTATTTGCAATAAAGTTTAAGGTAACAGAATAACACGATTACATATAATCAGAGTGTTTGAATGATACATTTATCAAGTTGCGGCAAAAATGTGGTGTAGTCCTTTGATAGTCCTGTAGACTAAGCCTTTTGTTGTGTTGTTGTAAGGTAAATTTGATATGGAACAATTATAGATAAATGTGGTAATAAAGACCTGTAAGACAATTTGGTTTGGTACTCACTTGCCATAGATTTTGGAAAACTTCCTTAAAAACTACATTTGTTGTATAGTCTAAAGGCCTTTTTTGGCTGTCATGGATTAATATTTTTAGTCCATCTTTTCTCCATATACTCTAAATACTGCAACATATAGTTGGTTATGAGTGAAAATTGGAAATGGTAAGTATAATCCTACTAATGCTAGTGATTGTCCTTGGGATTTGTTAATAGTCATTGCATAGGAAAAAACCACTGGAAACTTCATGACCATGGTGAGTATGATGGTGACATAAACATTTATGGTATATATACTTCATGACCGGTCTTATTCCTAACAATAATCTTTGCTCCTAGAACATGGTTTGTCAGTCTTGTCACTACTATTCTAGTACCATTACATAAACCCTTGGTTTGATCCAAGTTCCTCAAAAGCATAATCAGTGCCCCGATCTTCAAACTAATGCTATGATTTGGCAGTCCAGATGTATTTAATATATTTAGGAATTCTAGTGTAACATGTTGGAATGCATTTAGTTTGAATCCTTTGTTATTATTAATGCTACCAGAGCTTAGATATTGTGTTTCTAAGCTTTCAATTTTGAAATGAGTTAGTCTAAGTTATTGATGTGTATAAACATAGTTAATTGTTAAGTTGAATGACGTACCTGGAATTAATGACAAAACATAACTATTTATTCCATGCATAGTTTCAATTCTACTAGCAAGAATCGCTCTAGACTACAAAGGTTGTAATCATAGTAGATATGCACGAGGTCTGGGTAGCTTTAATCGAATCATCAAAGTCCTAGATTAAAAACTCTGATGGAATTTGAATTTCTACTATACCATTGATTTCTTTTTCTTTTTTTGTTGACTAAATTACCTTGTGATAGACGCGTGTTTTTTTATAAAATTAATACTTGACAATGAT
Source organism: Vigna radiata var. radiata (assembly GCF_000741045.1). Lineage (NCBI taxonomy): Eukaryota > Viridiplantae > Streptophyta > Magnoliopsida > Fabales > Fabaceae > Vigna > Vigna radiata. Next base: position 14,413,576 of record NC_028352.1, on the reverse strand, counting down.
TCCATAAATATGAAGCATTTGTAGTTGCATATACAATATCTAATTTGGTTCCTCCTGGAATTACTAGAAGGATCTGTCTGAAATCACCACCAAATACTATTACTTTACCTCCAAAATATATGTTATGTTGTTTCTCTGTTCTTAAAAACTTGTCCCTTCTCCATTCCTCTCAAAAACACATTTTTCTAGCAAAAATACATTGGGATAATCAATTATCACCTTATGACAATCCATTATTCCAGACAGTTGCAGTATCCAATTTTCAACTATACAACGCATGAAAGGATAATCGATTATCATCCTAGATAATCTATTATTCTAGTGATGAAACTAAAAAATGATGCGCAAATAATTGATTATCACTTATGATAATCGATTATTGCAGAACCCAAACTCATTTTGGACAAATATCAAATGTTCAAAACACGTACATCATCCCCAAACCACAAGAAAACATACTTAAAACATCATACATGCATTCAAGTCTCGCATTACCCTTGTAAAAAAACCCAAATGCATACATTACATCATTTGAAAAATCCAAAACCCATCATTATGCATATTACAACCCAAACAAACCCAACATAATACATATGATCATCATACCACTCTTTACAACATATATTTACATGGTAAAACCCCCAAACAACAGATCTTTGTCCCCTCTTGGTATCAATACATATTATCACGGGAAAACCCAACAAAGTCATACATGCTTTCATAAGGAAAACCCAAAACAAATATCATATAAACCTCATCACATGCAAAACATATTCTCATACATACATAAGTATCAAAACAAGCATTACCTTTCAAGATAATCAAGAATATACAACATAAACAAACAAGGTAAGTTTCCACATACCTTGGTCAATACTAAAACTTTATCTGTACCTAAAGATCTCTTCCACTATAGTTGCACCCTCGCGCTCACTCTCTCTCCTTTCCTCTAACCTTCAAAGTTTTTGTCTCATTTTCCTAATGGTTAGAGTTTCTATAAGAGGTGTCAATATCGTTACAACTATGTGTTGGATTAATTTTCCTTGTGTAGAATATACGCATTGGATACACGGTTTATAATAAAGGCCTACAAGGAGTAATATCAACCAACTAAGATATAAGATATAGATAAGATAAAATACATTTATCTTTCACTTAATTAATTCTGATAAGTCCTTAGATAATATATCCTATCCTAATATTTATATTCTAATTTATTATAATAAGTCCCTAAATAATGCACTATATTTTAACATTATTATCCAACAATGATATTTAATTATATATAATAATATCTCAAGATATCTTTTAAAATATAGGGTTAAATATACTTTTCGTCCCTGAAGTTTCACTGATTTTTGGTTTTAGTCCCTGCATCAAACATTGATGGCATTTCATCCTCTTAATATGGAAACATGTATTTTTAGTCCCTAAAAATGGACGGAGTTAACTCTGATAAACGGTGATGCCACGTCTTTTACTAACATCAGACTTCTCATTCTGCCACGCTGTTTTTTTAATATTTAGAATGAGATTAAGTAAAAAATGTGTGTTTGGTGTGGCGGCGGAGGTTACTCGAGGGTGGGTTTTCGTCCAGGGAATCCAGGATCGGATCTGTGACCGAGAGCTTTTCTTCTATTGTACTAGTTTCGTGTCAGGGGAGATTAAGGTTTGCTGCACAAGGTTGTTGTGGGGGAGAGGGGGGGGTGTGTGTGTGTGGGTGGTGTGGCACCACTTGAGGATGGCGGATTTAAGGGCGAGGTTGGGGATGAGGGTGGAGAAATCGGGGGTAGTGCCGTCGGGGAGTTGTGGTGTAAAGTTGAGATTTTTACAGGTTTCGACGGAGGAGCGTTCGAAGGAGTGGCCGGAGGAGACGATGACGGGGTCGAACATGAGGGAACGGGAAACGGGGCAGAGGAACGAGAAGATGCACAGAACATTAGAATTGTAGTTCAAAATTTGTAGCCTGTTTGCAATTTTTTCAATCTTCAAAACAAGGATAAAAGACAAAATCAAATACTGTGATCAATGGTGAACATGTTAATGTCAATGGTGCGCGTGTTGATTCTTGATCACTTAAATGAAATTTTGAAAAGGAACAGGGAGTGAGTGTTTTTAATAATCATTTCTAATTGTTTGCTACCATGTTTAAGTTAATAGACACTGAAATATTTTATATTCTTTTGCAAGAAACTTTTATATTGATTTTATGCTAGCATGTCACCCATCTCACTGAAACTGAATTATATATAGTTAGTTCTTGCTGTGAACACACAAATTTCTAATCTTCCAATATATAGTTAGTTCCTTACTTTTAAATTAGCCTTAGTTCAATTATCAGACCCATATATAAGGTTTGACTCTGGAGTATGATCTTTGTTCATGTAATATTTCCTAATGCTTTTCTTACGCTATTTTTTAAATATTTTTGGCCTATTAGACGTGTGCAGATCATGGGTTTCATTTGTTTCATCTGCTGCCAATACAATCCCCTCATGTTTCCATGTCCACAAATCCTTCGAAGAATAGCAACCAACTCTAATAATGTCCACCTAGTGCAAAAAGGAGAAAATCACTTCACTTTGCAGATACTGGAAACTGAGATCGTAAAGGGCATCGAGAATTATTTCAAAAACATGCAGACTTAGAGAGCATACTAATTTATAGAAGAAAGTTTACTTTTCATAAATTTGAGGGAGAGAAAGCAAAAGGCACAGATAAAAACAAACCACCATCTGGTGCTAACTATATCTTTCATATCAGCATCTATCTGGGCAAGGAATGAAAAAATTCTTCATGTAAACTGACTAGTGATACAATATTTTGCCCGAGTTATTCAGTACAAAGAGTTTTTTCTCAGTGCTTGCGAACCAGATGTATATGTCAATTAACATGGTAAAGTCTGGAACATGTGAAGGATATTTCCCTGACTATTGCCATCACTTAAAGTCTTACCAAATGGATGAGGTAAGGGAACACATGTGGAAGGTAAAAAGTCTGGATAATTTCATTTCTTTGCTTTTGAATACAGGAACCAAGTAAATTTCTGACTCTAACTTGAATAAATTGAACTGTTTGGGTGAAACTTTTTATAGGATTCCAAATTGCAGAAAAACATCAACGTTATGGAAGTATAAATTTTTACTCAGTGACAAGAACTATATTCAGCGGATTCATGAGAAGTAGCGATAAGAATTTTGAGCATTGATTATGTAGAAAATATGCAAATGTGTTGCCAAACACAAACAAAATCCCACCCGCGAAAGGCACCAGCAAGCGAAACCCACCGCGAAAGAAGCTTTCGCACCTCTATTAGCGAGAAACCAATGCGCGTCTCCAACGATTTTTTTTCGCTATAAAGAACTCCATCGAAGCAACAGAATGAAAGGAAGCAGTTCTTCGATAGCAGGAATGTTTAAAAGCAAGGGGAGAAGAAACCTGGAGGTACCTCCATGGCGAAAGAGGGCAAGAGGGTTTCAATTTGGGGCTTTTTCCCAAAATTACAAAAACTAGCAGAGATTACTCAGGTTGGCAGAAGATGTGGCAGGACCGTTAGCCACCTCATCAAAAAAGTTGACGCCGTTTATTTTTAGGGACTAAAAATACATGTTTTCATATTAAGAGGATGAAATGCCATCAATGTTTGATGCAGGGACTAAAACCAAAAATCAGTCAAACTTCAGGGACTAAAAGCATATTTAACCCTAAAATATATAACAATATCTAATAATGACTTTTCTAATAATAATATCTCTTTTAATCCATAAATCCACCAAGATTATATCTCTTATATTTCTGAACAAACTTTTAAATTGACTACTACCCAATCTTCTAAAATATTCTTGTAATTTATTATTTTGCATGCTTCTTCTTTCTATATCCCCTTATTTTAATTTATGTGCCTAATTAATAAAAGGTAAAAGACCTTTTTGTCCTTAGACAAAAATATAAATAAATCAAATAAACAACATAATAATTATGTTCTAACAAATATATACAAATAATTACATTAATTACCAAACAAAACACCAAAGTCTTATAAGACTACTTTATTTTTAATACCCTTATTTTTCCAAGTCTTACACTTGTTGTAAGGGCATGACAACTCAAATTCGCCATATTTTGATAAACAAGTTTTGTATGATAGGGTGTAGAACACTACAAAAAAACTATTATTTAAGGGAGGTTATTTTGCGGAGGTCTTAAAAAACTCCCACAAATTGACATGATTTGAAAAGATTTTAGGAAATTGTTCAAGTGCTAACAATAGAGGGGGTTTAAATTCCTTTTAGAAGAGGTTTATATTTTACATAAATTATAATTTTTCTTAATCTTTTTCTTTTCTTCAATGCTTTTCGTTTCCCTCCATGATTTTAAACTCCCCCTAAATAAAAACCTAAAAAGAACTTTTGCCCATCAAAACGCCAAACCCTAAAACCAGTTCATCGTTCCAAGAACCTGAACCTGCTTCATCTTTGCTGCCATGCTTTCTCAACGAGGTGAGTCTAGCCGACGAGGTCGCCGACAATCGTTGCCTCTTCGGCGCCATCTCGTTTCTTAATTTCTTTTCGCTTTTTTCTGATTCACGCATCCTCCTCTTCACCTCAACTGTTCTCTTTTGCGTTCTTCGATTTCCTGTGGAGTGAAACTCTCCCAACCTCATTCTTCATCTTCTTCATCTTCTTCAATTGTTTTTTTATATTTTTCTCTTTAAAATCAAAAAGCCCTTTGACGTAGTTGTTCTTCTTCTTCAATTTTTTTTCCTCTTTCTCGGACCAAACCCTAGAATCGTGAGAGATGGGTGAAGTGCGAGACGTGAGAGGTACAGAGGTTTGGCGGAAATGTTTTGCAAAGAAAACATTTTGTTCTCCCTTACGAGTGGGCTCTGCAGAAGGAAGGACTGCACGGTTGCCATTACTGGTACTTTGTGGGTATTGAAATTTACCATTACTTTGTAGTTATTTCCTTCCTTACATGGTATTTAGTTACATGGAGTTATTTAAAGCATCCCATTTCTCAATATAAGCAATTGACATTGGAGGAAGCAGAAGAGAAGATGAAGAATAAAAAGAAAACTACATATGGGTATCATGTTTCTGATAAGGGAGAAGAGGATGAAGACAAGGAATCCAAAGGAAGAGTAGACTTGGACTTAATAAAAGAGCTTGTGATGTTGATGAAGAAGGTCCAAGGGGAGAGGACCGTGATCTAGATGAGGACAATGTTGAGAAGGGTCAGTATCTCTGCATTCTTTGTTCATTATGTTTTTTGATGAAAAAGGTGGCGTATATTATCATTTTATTTTTGATTAGTTATATGAAGTGATAACATAGCAATTGCGTGCAATAATTAATCAGGATAGACATATTGCATAGGCAACAGCTGAAGGGGGTATGCATCATTAAATGTTGGAGATATGACGAAATTGTTATGTCTCTGTTAAATCTGGTTCAGTTTTATTGGAGTTCTTATATAATGTCCATCTTCTTTGACGTAAATCACAAAAAAGTTTATCATTTTTAGTAGGAACGGACTGAAGAGCTTCATTGATAGATTTAAATTGGCCAGAGCCATGTTGAGACACAACCACATCGGGATTTTCAGTTCCCATCTTAAGAAGGCGTCGTTTTTCTTAAGTCACGTTCAAAATATCCAACGCATTGCTGCTAAGCTCCAAAGAGGTATTCAAAACCTTAGTCATTGTTTAATTTTGGCATTTGGTTGTTAAGGGACAATTTAAAAAAGGTATAACTGAAAGGATCTCCTTGAATAAAGAACTTTGGTTCTAATATAAGTTTTTGATTTGTAAGCTTGATGTTTGTTGTTGTTTTGAAGTTATATATATCAACCTTGATTTTTGGTTAAGTTCTAAATTTTACACTATCTGTCATATCTATTAATTTAAGTAAATGATTTTATAATATTAGAACATGTTGCTGTCAAGTTATAATTGGGTTCACTTAGTTAATCTTGAAGTAGATTAATGAGTATTTGAGGTTAAAGTTACATTAGATAGGAATAGGGAAATCAAAATAAAGCAGAGTATGAATGTCTATGTGAATTGAACTAGTTACATCTTTTATACTTATTGTACCAGCACAATACAGTAGCTAATAATAGCTACTCTGTTATGGATTATTACTATTTGAGCTAAACTTTCATATTGTAAGTGTTAGGAATTGATACGTTGTAATTTAGATTTTGAATTAATGATAAAAACTGAAGGTTCAGGGTGTTTAAAGTGGGATAAAGATTTTTGGAGACTGATGAGCCGATATTTTATTGATTTCACTTAGTTTATTGTGCTAGAATTAATCAGGGAATTGTGCTTAATTGTCCGGTATTTTCC
>NC_028352.1:14402316-14406160 GCF_000741045.1 Vigna radiata var. radiata | reverse complement strand
CATTGGGTGAATAAAAGAAAACACATTTATTCTTCCTTTGATTTTTGGTTATTTGTTGCTTTTATTTTAATTGCAGGTTTTCTTTGAATATTTCTTCTATGGAGTTTTTGAATGTTTTTATTAAAAGAATGGAAAAGGAATTTAGAATGTTACGTGGTCCCAATAGCTACCTCTTGGATTATTCACTTTGCTTTAAAAGAATTTGATGGAGACGTGATTTACATTGCTTCACGGCTTTCATTTTTTTTTTACACTTTTTGTTTATTTAAAAAAAAACATTTTCCTTTTTACCTTTTGTTTTATTGGCTGCCACTTTCTTTTAGCATCTCCCTTTTATTTTGGTGCCAATGTTGATAGATAGGAGTAGGTTGTAGTCTATAGTGTAATTTCTTTTAGGTCATTTATTTCTTTTCTGTACAAGTGGTGGACGGTGCTTTGTTGATAGGTGTCACGGCTAGTGAGTGCCCTTTGGAAGAATTTTTAATTTTCATCTCTCTTGGTAGATTTAATTGAATGTTGGATGTTAATCGTTTTAATTATGTCCGAATATTTGTCTCTTGTAGTGTTAGGTTTAGCATTTTATTTTACTTTAATGTTTTCTGTATTATTTAGTTGTGTTTAATTTCCATGCATTTTAATTGGGTTTAATTTTCCTTGCAAAAAAAAAAAAACACTTTCAAACCCCCCCACGATGTGTTAGACCTAAGTCTCGAACCGNAGTTGGTCCTTGTGAGACGACCTAGGAGTCACTTCCTAACACTATACTGCATTTCTAATATGCAATCAAATTTGATTGGGCGACGACACCCATCAAATTTTGGCGCCGTTGCCGGGGACCAACGGTTCGGTTTTAGGTCTTTTGTTGTGTTAGTGAGTGTTGTGTCTTGTCTTCTGTGTTGAGTGTGATGTTCTGTTTTGTGTGTTCGTCATTGTGTGTTGCATTTCGGTAGCTTTAGTTGCATATTTTCATTGCATTCTTCTTTTCCCCCTTCTTTTCCATGTCTACCTATTTTGGCTATGTGAACACTGTTTCTTCTGCCTGTGTCTATGATTATGATTCTCCTTCTGCATCTGACTCTGAGTATGGTTCTCATATATACTCTGCTGATTTCTATGTTGAGAACAGAACGGTTCCTCCTCTATCTCATGAGAGTGCTCCTAGGGAGCCGTTTCCACTTGATGAGGAGGATATTCGTTGTGTTTTCAACAGTGGACTGATAAATTTGCTGCCTAGATTTCATGGTTTTGCAGGTGAATGCCCATATAGACATTTGGAGGAGTTCTACACATTATGCTCTTTAATGAAACCTCCAGATGTCCCCGATGAGGACATGTTCTTAAGGGCATTTGAGTACTCATTACATGGAGCGGCAAGGGATTGGTGTTGTTGTATTACTCCTGGATCCGTCACCTGTTGGGAAGATCTTGAGCATCAGTTTCTTGACAAATTCTTCCCTGTGCGGTATGGCTGTAGCGATGATCCTGGGTGGGCTAATCCTAACTTGGGATGGTATGGTACTTCACAGCATCAATATCAGGAACCATCATTCCAGACTCCTTGTATGCCTTCTCCACCTGTTCAGAAACCACAGCAGCTGCAGTCTCATGAGCCTGCCCATTCTTTATCAGTTGTTGGTAGGAAATTGGAAAGCAAGCTTGATTCTCTTGAGAGTTTGGTGACACAGCTGGCATCCAACCAGAGACTAGCACCTCCATCTGCATCTGTTGCACGATTATGTGCTTTATGTTCTTCCAGTGACCACTATACGGATGCTTGTCCTTCTTNGGATCACCCGGTATCTCATGATGAGCCTCAAGCTTATGCTACCAACATATACAACAACAAGCAGCCACAAAAGAAAAATCAGAGGAAACAGGAACAGCAAGAGGCATCTGCCCGACCACCTTCCAAATCTTCTACTTCTTCTGAGCCAACATTGAATGAGTTNTGGAGGCAGATANCCAGGCAGGCCATNNAGGAACAGTCTCGTGTTTTAGAGGGACCTCCAATTCAGACTGTTCAGATTACTGATGATGACAGTGTCACCTGCATAGGGGATGAGGAGCAGAGTCATGAGCCTACTATTGTGCCACCTACTTTCCCATCCTCCTATGTCCCCACTCTTGCACCTGAGGAGCCTGATGAAGATTCGGAGGACCAGGCAGGTATAAGCAGTGAATTTGAGATAGGTAGACCAGCTTCACCTTCCACCACTCTACCAACTTTCAGGGAAGTGGAGGTAAACATACCTATGATTGATTCTGTTGTTGATGATCATGTTGTTGATAGGTATGTTGATGATTATGTTGTTGATGAGCCAGTTTTTAATTCTTGCTTTGTGCATGATGAGAACCATTTTTTGCCATCTTGTCTGAATGTTTATTCTCCATGCACTGAACATGAATCTGAGCCTATTATTAATATTGTTTATCAATCTGAAATTGATTCATGTTCTGAGGGTATATCTGAGGTTCAGCCTCTTACACTGGGATTGGGTGTTATACCTCTGCATATTATTTCTTTGGAACCACATTGCACTAACCATGTTGCAGGAGGTACACATGCATTTGATCAACACACACCCATGGTGAAAGACAAAGGTGCCGACAGTTTGAAGATTAATAGGCACCAGCTGAACCTGCTCATCAACAATCACTGCTTCTTAGATCCAGCTGTGGAGGACATCTCCCTGCTTGATCAAATCTGGAGACTGAAGCAGTTCCTCCTCAAGACTTCTTTGCTGAATCCAATGGTGGAAGACCTCAAAGTCCAAAATTGGCAACTGCCACCTTGATCAGGGAAGTTTTCTTTTTCTCTTCTCCCTCTTTCCTTACTTTTATTGCCCTTGTCCTTGGTTTGTTGACTGTTATGATTGTGATCTGATGATTGTGACACATTGAGGACACTGTGTAGTTTAAGTGTGGTCTATTGGGGGAGAATTCTATTTGCTTTGTCAGTTTTTGTTTTTCTGCGTTAAATTTTTTGTTTTCTAGGTAGTTTTTGTTGTGTCTTTTGTACATTTTTGCATGTTTCTCTTGATTTCTGGATTCGGTTTAGGTTGTAGACTTGTCTTCCACTTCATTGACACTCTGATTTGTTGGATTCCTTGCTTTTCTTTGCTTGGAAAGATGATTATGATGTTTGAGGGTGATTGATTGTGACAGAAATGCCCTGTGTGAGATTTGAGCCACTTGATATTCTTTCTTGTGTGTGATATGTCTCTTGATTGCTTGCACATACGCTTTGGCTTGACTCTTTTTGATGATTCTTGATTTATATGCATGTTTGAAAGTGATAAAGGCAGTTTTGTTGTTGAGCCTCTCTAGCCAAATGAGCTTACCTTGTTGTGATCCTTTGATAGACCCTTTGAGCCTATGCTTTTCCCATTTCTTTGTTTTGAAGCTCATACACTAGCCCTAACTGAAAAACCATGATTACCTGAACCTTAGGGAATTTTGGAGCTTTGGAATTGTTTTGGGAATAAGTGTGGTCTTCCGGGGGATTCAAATGAATTGGCTAGATGGTTCCTCTTCTTGCTTTTGTTTTGTAATCAGGGTGTATCTTGTCTCTTGAAATTTGTGTTCTCAAAAGAGAGAAAAGAAAAGAGACAAGATGAAAAAAAAAATAATACAAAAAAAAAAAGAGAAAAAGGAAAATTGTGTGAATAATGGAGTCAAGAAGATGATTGAATTAGAGGTTTTGGGTGTGATTTGATTGTATTTTCACTTATTCCCCATTGCTCCTCTATTCTTTTTGGTTTGTAGCTTCTCATCCATATGATATCCTCCCTTGTCNTTGGNCCCATTACAACCATGAAAAGACCTTTTGATTTGAACATGCATG
>NC_028352.1:14396921-14400000 GCF_000741045.1 Vigna radiata var. radiata | reverse complement strand
AAAAAAAAAAACACTTTCAAACCCCCCCACGATGTGTTAGACCTAAGTCTCGAACCGCAGTTGGTCCTTGTGAGACGACCTAGGAGTCACTTCCTAACACTATAGTTTGTGGCGACTCAAACTGCGGGGGTTTGAAAAACCCCCGGATTTCATTTAGCGGAGGGTAAAAAGCCCCGCAAATCGAAAAAAAAAACCCCTCTAAATAAGTTTTTTTTTGTAGTGGAAGAATAATATATGGTTTGGAATCACATGTAATGTGACTTTGGTTTGATTTTAATTGAAATTGTGTTGGAACAATCGGTACCGTTTTTGCGCAGTAGAAATATTAAAACAGAGTATGATACGGATTGCTGAAAGGAGAGAGCTTGTTCAGTCAATTAAAAAAATGGTTCCATTAATTTTCTTACAAACGTTTTAACAAACAGTTGATGTGCAGAAAATATAAAGAGTGTAAGGAGTAGGAAAAATCACACAGAAGATTGTTATACTGGTTCGAATCAACAGATTCTACGTCCAGTTAATCACTATAAAGAGTGATTAACAATTTCAATAAAATAGTTTCTCAGTTACAATATAGTGAATGAAAATAAGAATAGCAAAACCTTCCTTCGAAAAATGAACTGAAAAAATGCAACCAGTAACTTCCTTCGACAAACGAACTGGAAGAGCTTCCTTTGACACATGAAACGGAAGCAACAACTCTGACAACTTAAGGAGAACCACTCTGATCTTTGACACACAAAGCGCGAGCTTCTCCTATTCACAAGACTTGATAAGAGCAATGAACTAACACTTGAGAACTTCCTTAGATTACACTATATTCTCAAAATGACTTAGATACTTTCGAAGGGTTTGGAAGAGAGTGTATATATAACCTACTGGTTTGAAACTGAAACGACATATTACAAATGCCAGTGATAATCGATTATCTACGAGACTTGGAACGGATATGAGATTAACTCTTCAAATGGTCGGCTCTAGTTCTTCACCTCATTCCATCGTTCGGCTCGAGCCCTCATAGCTTTCTGCCATTCGGTTCAACCCTTTATCACCTTTTACCGTTTGGCTTGGTTCCTCATATCTTTCCAGTGTTCGGTGCTAACTGCTCGGTCTCGGTCATACCTCGCTTGGTCTCGGTCATATTTGACTTTCAACTGTTATACACTGTTCGACCTTTTAGTTATGTTCACCCTTCATCTGTGTTCGCCTTTGAATAGTTATATGTCATTCAACCTTTATTTGATACGATTGTTTGGTCTACAACTGTGTTCGGCCAGTGTTCGTCATGTGTTCAGCCTTCAACTACTATACGCCGCTCAGTCCTTTGTTCGGCCTTTAACTTCATTTGGCCTTTAACGGATAGTGACCGTTTAGTCTTCAACTATTATATGTCGTTCGGTTTGCACTTGCGCTCTTGTTCCTTTTGCTCGCGGACCAACATACAAAAATGCTTTTAAACTTAATACAACAAGGATCTTCATATTCTTCACTTTGTAGCATCATCAAAATCATTATCTTCATGACACCAATGTTCCATATTGGTAATAATTTCTTCCTTTTTTATGATGATAAAAAATCCCTTGTTTAAAAGCATCTTTTTTGTATATGCATAAAATACAAACTCACAAACAGGTTAGTAGTAACTACGCTAGACGTTTGTTCAGTTTTTTCTTCTCCCCCTTTTTTATCATAAGTAAAAAGATCAAACATACTCCTCCTCAAAATGTTCTCCCTCTCATTAAATTAAATTTATGCAACGAAGAAAAAGAAGAAGTTTTATTCATTGATGTAGAAGAAAGTATAGTGCATTGAAAAAGAAAGAAAAACAAAACAAAAGTCAAAACATAATAAACTTTTAAGACAATTAATTAATCTCTAAAAGGTAGGACTAGGTGGACATTCAGGAGGTTGAATATCGAGGCGTTCCTCAATGTTGCCTAAGCGAGAATCAAACTCTTCAAGCCTTTCATAGACATATTCTTGATGAGTTTGCTACATTTCAATAATCTGATGAAATCACGTTTTATGAGCAAAACTCATGTCCTCCATTTGTTTGGATAAATTTGCAAAGTATTCTTCCATTGAGAGAGAGGAGGATGAAGGCAGGGTAGAAGGTCCAGCTTTAGATGGAGCAGCAACTCTTATTGGGTCTGTCATGTGAGCATCCATATCATCATCTTCATCATCTCAATAGTCATCATCCTTATGAACAAGCACACGTCCACAAGCAATAAATCCCATTTGCTTGAAGGTTATTTCTCTAATTTCAATGCTAATTGATTGAATGGATTGAGTATGTTCACCATCTATGCTCACTCCTTTGTATTCAAGAATCATAGAGATGAGAAGAGCATATGGGAGATGGTATGAAGAGTTTTTAGCCTTGAGCATAATGTCTTGGATAAGTGCAAGCCGATCAATATGAATGTTATTTAAATTTCCATATATAAGTAGAAGATCTTGCTCAGAACATTGAGCATGATTAGTTGCACGACGACATAATATCCATACGATCAAGTAGTGGATCATCCTTTCTTCTACTTTGAAACCTCCAACCAATAGTTGAAATCGGCTAGTTTGATGTTGGGGATTTTGCAGAAATGATTGGTATGCTAGAAGATGATTGAAATCTGGAACTCCCAAGTGAACCTTCATAGCGTCATCCCATATCGTGAGCTTGGGGACATTGGTCCATATATCATCATCAAGGATGATTCAAACACCTCACTAATGCAAAAACAACGTATAACATCACGCGTTCAACGTCGAACCACTGAATAGCCAACGTTAAAAATGACCGGTGTCATTTTTGTAAATAAATGTCATTATTAAACGTCATTTATAATTGTAATTCAACGTAAAAGAATATGAAACATCGAATGTAACACTCCAATTTAGGGTGTCACGAATTATAATTAAAGTAAAATATTTCAAAATCCTCTTAACACGAAAAATAGTGCCAATTAAAAATTTTGACATTCAAATCTTGCGGAATTCAATTAAAGTTCTAACTTCACCAAGGAAATATAATCCACTTTCAAAATTCCAAAAATAATAAAATAACCAAGAAATAAAAATT
>NC_028352.1:14393308-14395271 GCF_000741045.1 Vigna radiata var. radiata | reverse complement strand
CTGATTATTATTAATATTATTGAATTTTTAATTTTTCTTTTCTACCATTAAAAATTCAAAACTAAACAAAGTGCATTCTGGGAGTCTACAGGCTCAATTACGAAATCAAAAAGACTAATCCCGAATTCAACTTTGAGTCTACAAACTCACTTAGGTCCAGACCGAGAGCAACTTGGTCGCAGCCCAACAATACGTTCTTGTTCGTCCTCGCTCAAGCTCAATTCCTCTTCATAGTAGGTACAGATACACCGGAGTAAACTAAGAAACATAACACGAACAACGAGTACTCTAAAATAATTTTTCCAATTCAAAACCCTAACCATCTCCATCAGAACCCTTATCCCAATCAAGAAAACCAGACCTGTAGAAGATCAAAACCAACCCAAACGCGAGAAAGCAATCAAAAAAAAAATTGGTGAACACCCAAAACCCAAAGCCTCTGCCCGTGAACCATAAAAGTCGCTACCAACACACACACTACCACGAGGGAATGTCGTGCCCTCAAAGTGCCTCTACCGCGCCGTCACTGCGCTCTCGCCGACGTTGAGTCAGTCGTAGTGAAGAAAAAGAGTAGCAACTTCAGGCTTCTGGGTTACGCATGATAAAAACAAAAGGAGCATACCTACTGCTCGCTAGAAAAGAAACTCAAGGCTAGGAGAAGTTTCTGCTTAGAAACGTTAAAATGCAGAACTTGATCTAGGATTTCATCCTAATGTATACCATTAGGATTTTGACTAAAAAGAAAATTTTATTATTTACTAAAGAAACGTAAGGTAGCATCATTACGTTACTGCCATTTGTTAAACTATTCCTATTTTATTTTTCTTTATTGTGTAAAAGAGGTAAGCATGAATAAGAATCTACTGCAATGGAAAATGTTACTTTAACACCCAATCTTGGCACTCTTTTGACACTGGCTAGGTGTCGTTGTCTGATTGGGTGGTTTTTTATTTTTGAAAAATTACATTGTTTAAACTGCTGAGGGGCAAAGATGGAATAAGTGAGGGGCAAAGATGGAATGTTGGGTGTGGGGTTTTAGTTTTGGCGCTCTCTTTCATTTTTCATTTTCGTGCTCTCTGACGGTTCTCTCATCTNCCTTCCTCTCTTCGCGGGCCTCCTTCTCCATGCTTTCTCAGGCGTTGTCATTGTGAAAGGTTATTCTCGTTGTTGGACCGTCGTTGTCGTTGTGGGTGTGTGGCGAAACCTCTTTCGTGTCGTTATCGTCGTCGGAGCATTCTCGTTCTCGGACCATCACTTTAGTGTTTTGGGTTTTTCTCAGGGCTCGTCATTGTGAAAGGTTGTTCTCGTTCTCGGACCATCATTGTCGTTGTGGGTGCGTGGCGAAACCTCTTTCGTGTCGTCATCGTCGTCGGAGCATTGTCGTTCTCGGACCATCACTTTAGTGGTTTGGGTGGTGATTTGCTTTTCGTCGGAGCATTTGCTTTTCGTCGAAGCATTGTCGTCCATGACATTGCTGTAGAAGTGCAAATTAATGGATGTATATGTAATGTTAACACCCATATATCGCTTTGAAGTAGACTACAGAACTTGTATTTCTGTTCAACTTATGTTATATTTATATTACAATAAAACATTGTTTATGGTTACATCGAATTAATGAAATACAATTAAGTATTCCCTATTATATCTTATGTACATGATGTCGTCAAACTACATTATTACCCTACTAAAAATTACATGAACTCAACGAACTTAGTAAGAAATTTTTAACATGGTCCCCTGCGACCAAAAAAATGGAGCCCTACGTTGAGGTTTTTGTCCAAAACAACAATTCAGTTCTGTGTAATCGTTTATAGCTGCATTGTAAACGATTACAACAGCTGTTTCTGCAGAATCAGTTTATTTGTCTTGTGAGCACTCACCAATGGTGGTGTCCTTCCAAACCCAACAAGGTTGAACCAAAAGGACAACAAGTCTCACACCACAAATTGCCAAAAAAAAT
>NC_028352.1:14362088-14391153 GCF_000741045.1 Vigna radiata var. radiata | reverse complement strand
AAAAATCTTTCTCATTCATAGGCACAACTTTGTCTGCAATTAAGAAACCACTGCTTGAATCCACCCATTTAAACACTAACTCACTCAACATTTTCCTACCAACTTTAACATTACCAGTCAAATCTAAAAANCACCCAAACGGAGTCCCGACAATCAATGAACGTTGCTCCTTACTCAAACGTTTGTTCAAACTAGAGATGAACTTTGTCGAAACTGAGTGACGAACCGTCAACTGCACACACATTGCAAAAAACCCAAACTTAAAAACCCTAAATCATAAAACACATACAAAACCCCAAATCCATACACCCCACCATAAACAACGACTTTTTAAACAATGCCCTTACCCTTGTCGAAGAACTCGTCATTTCGCAAGCCCAACACACCAACAATGACGACAGCCAATGAACGCCACACCCACACCGATAACGAAGGCCTCCACTGCAACCCCAATGACCAACGACACTCAAATGGCGGAAAAACAACCCCAAAACGATTTCCCATCGTTACCCAAGAGAAATAACGTATCAGAGGAATTGGTGGTTTTTGATGAAGCAGCGAAGAAATATGGTCAAGGGCAAAGATGGAAATAAATTATTTAAATCTGATCCAACTGCATGACGTCAAAATGTTGTTTTTTTTAAAATAAAAATTCGCCAATAAGAAGCTGACACGTGACGTTGTTAAAGTTGTGTCAAAATGAGAGTGTCAAAATCTCGGCTTCCCTACTGCAATACAATCCTTTTCCTTTTTAAGGGAAAAGCAAATAAAAGAAAGAAACTTAGGGTTTCTCTCTCCACAATAATTTAAGGTTCCACTCAAATGCCTCTACGGCCATTAAACCACAATTCCCCTTTTAATATTCAAAAATTATACACGTATTAAAAGGAAATCAATGTTGTGTGTGACAGAATCATAAACCAAAAAAAAAAAGATAAACTGATATTTACCAGTTTCATACGTACAAATACTCAATCATGGATTCTAAACATTCAAACTTTTATTTAACAGTCATATTGCATAATCAAATAATTTAAGAGTATATCAACATTCATCACATCATCAAATAAAATAACAAATATAAGTTTTTCCATATTTTCAAAGAAATCAAAACTATTTCTAAATTCATCATACAATAAAATAAAGGTAAGCTTCCCATACCTTAGTCAATAAAAAAATAAGCTTTCTCTTTTCCTTTACAGACTCTTTTTCTCTTTCGTTTCTCTGTTTGATGCTATCTTTTTCCTTCTCTCACCAAAGTAGCGTAACTCTTTTTTTTATGTTTTCCTTTCCTTATAAATAAAACTTATAACTGTTCTTCCTAAAATCTTTCCCCCACTATTTAAAAACATTTTATTTAGTGTAACCCTCAGCCAAAAATAAAAAAAAAATAAAATTTCAATATTTCTCATAAACCTCCTTCTCTAGGATTTGAACTCACACACATTCAACCTTATACATACAAATCAACCAACAAACCAACACATCACATTGATAATTTCAGACATTATAATTGTAACAAACGAACAATAAATTACGTTGCATTTAAATTAACAAAACCATTAAATAACATACATTTTTTTTATGTTCTAATCGAGACTAGAGCACATAACCATTCAACTTTCATTAAAATTACTCACATCTCATCACTCTATTATTCATACGCCCTATATTTTTCTCGGGTCTTACATCGAATGCCCCAACGTTAGATGCTAAAAGGTTAGTGAATTCAATAAAAATTTGAGCTGGAGATTGAAAATTCATTCACTTTATCTTAGCGCGCGAGACCCTCTTCTCTTCTCAAACTTTTCTCGAACGAAATTTGACAACCATCACAGGTAATCTTTCTTTCATTTGATACAAATGGATGTTAATTAACTACTTCATGTATGATTTTCGTTTGTTTTGTCCGATTGTTTTCGTGTTTTTCTTGTTCATAGGCGCATTCTGCTTTCTCTCTCAAGGGTGACGACACTTTATTCCGATGAACCCACCTTTTGAAGGTTCATTTTCGTTTTCGTTTTGAAGAACTTATTTGTTGAACTTGTTTGTTGTTGTTTTTTTTTAACTTTTTTATGGTTATTGTTTGGTTGAACTTGTTTGGTTAAACTTGTTTGTTGTTATTTGATTGAACTTGTTTCTTGTTGGTTATTTTTGTTTGTTGTTAATCATAGTTCATGCTTTATAAAATACCAAAAACTAAAATTTGTTGCTTTTCTGTTTTTCAAATCTCGTAAAGTTGTAAAGAAAGATCACAATTAATTAAAAAATAAAAAAAATTGATTAACGTCGTATATTAATAAAATTCAACGTTAAGTAACGTTGTATATTGACAAAATTCGACGTTAATTTAACGTCTCCTGATATGACGTTGTTCGTGAATTCGTCTTTAAAAGCCCAAAATATTCGACGTTGTACGCGATTTTTGTACTAGTGCCTTTCACTTTTGTTGTCACAATTCCATCACGGTACTTGAGATTATGATAGAACACTCAAATCAAGTTAGGATAGATGCATCCCTTTTGTTCAACCAAATGAGTGAGACTTTGAGTGCGAAACAGCTCAAGGAATTGAAAGTCATAATATCTATGTAAGTCCAACCTCATAAATTTAACACTTAGAATGCGACATTATTGCCAAAAGTGTGCAAATTCTGCTTGTTTTCCAGGATCAGAGATCCACCCTTCAATAGAAGCAGGACGAACATCTCTAGAACGAGAGGAAAAAACACCACCAGTCCTTCTGCGGGGTTTCCTTGAGTCAACCATGAAAAGATGAGAAAAGATCATATGTGTGAAGAGTGATGAGAGGAAAAGGGAAATCTGGTGCAAATCTTAGATGAGCAGAGTTTTGGGTGCAAAAGAGTGGTTGTTAATCGTTTATAGTTGTTTATGGCTGCTTATAACCATTTTAAAACGTTGTAACAACTCTAATTTTTGAAACTGCACGCGTGATAATCGATTATTCCATGTGATAATTGATTATTTGCAAACCTATTGTCAACACCCAATTTCGTCCGAGTGACACAAAATATATTTTTCGTTTTTACTTTATTATTTTGTTTCTTTTTATATTATCTAACTTTTATTTTTATTTAGTTTATTTATCTTTATCCAATGACATCTTCACCTCCACCAGATCCATGATTCACCTAACCAATCTGCATTGCCATCCTCCTTAACAAAGAAGGAACACCTCACCAACACAGCTCGAAGATTGGAGACTCGCTACCAACACCGAACGTCACAGCTTGGGAGAGAGCTCTTGACTCTTGAACCTCCAACACCCGCTTCATTCATCCTGTCACGGCAATCGTTGTAAGGGGAGGGGAACATTATTTTAAGGAAGGCTATCATCACAAAGAAAGAGAACTTGGCTTCATCAAGGGGGAAGGAGTGGGGTTTTATAGAGATTCTAACGCCGACATCAACTTCACTCTTTCTGTCGCAGCAGCCACTGGAAAGGGCCCCCGAGAGGAAAGTAACTCCCTCCCTCGCTCATACTGTCACATTTAATGCTTGCTGTATTATGAATTATTGTATTATGAACTGCGTGTTGTACTTGCTTGAGGTTATTGCTCTACATATGTACGAACCCTTCATTCTTCATTCTCAATGACCACCCTTACCCAACATCACCAACACCATCCCGTATTCATTCCTTGATTTCTCTTCGCCATCAAAATCGTTATACTATTAAGCATCCCCATTTTCACCATTCTTGTCACGCCCTGCTCATAGGTCCTGCATTTAAAAAGAAAGCAAACAAAGAACCAGCCAATATTCCAACCCAAACCCCTCACCCCTTCCCCATTGGTCTTGGCAGTAAGACACTCAAATTCATTGTTCTCCTCCCTACACCTTCGCTGTCCAGATTTTGCAGGGGTAACACGCACACAATCAAACTCCAAATCACTACCAAGCAATTTTACCTCCTTGGGTGGCCAATTTGAGGACGAAGGTAAAGTGGCGTGGAGTATTTGGAGGTCGTGGTGGAACGGAGAAGGTAGGTCGGAGAGGGTTTAATTTGTGGGGTGTTGCGGTGATGGAGAGGACGTCGGCATCATCGCGACAGCTATGGAAGTCGATGATTTGGGTGGCGACGCGATCTTAGGGCTTGGGGGCATTCCTGTGGCGGCGACATCCTGCTTCTCTGGCTGCGGTGACTTTTAGTTTCAAAGAAGAAGAATGAGGGTTGACGATTTAGGTGGTGTTTCTCTGTTGCGCGAAAGAGGCGCGCTTGGTACCGGTGTCGATGGCTGCGATGCGGTGAGGCCGTAGCGGTGGCTGTCGGAGATGAGCAGCGGCAGCAGAGACGAATCACGGAAGGTGAGGACGTCTCCCTCTCGCGCGCGGTGATGAGTTTGGGGAAAGGGTCTGACCCCGTGGCCGGCAGCAGCTCCGGTGACGCTTGGAGTCGCTGGTAACGCCTGGAACTGACTGGACGAGAACTGGCTGGTCAGATAGTGGCAGCCTGAGGCGTTCCTAGGAGGCAACCCTGGTCTGGCTCGAAGGGAGTGAGACTTGAGTCTCAGAAACGCTGAGGTGTGTGAGTGGGAAATGAGGGAGATAAGTGAGAACCCCTGATTTTCTGAATTGGGGGGATCGTGGGCCGTCGGGCCAAACTCAAAAGCAAAAGCTTTCTTTCGCTACCCCCGTTTCTCCTAATTGACGCCACATGTGCAATGGGCTTGAGCCCATTCATAGGTAACAAGAAACATTCCTTTCAGCACCCCCATTTCGTTCTCACACCCTTGGCCACTTGGGTTTGGG
This sequence comes from Vigna radiata var. radiata, assembly GCF_000741045.1. Classification (NCBI taxonomy): domain Eukaryota; kingdom Viridiplantae; phylum Streptophyta; class Magnoliopsida; order Fabales; family Fabaceae; genus Vigna; species Vigna radiata. The sequence continues at coordinate 14,386,381 of NC_028352.1, read as the reverse complement.
CCCAATCAGTTTTTTTTTTAAAAAAAAAAGTGATCTAGACACCCCATCTTTTATCTAAACACTACTACACTTTTTATTTTATTTCATCATTAAACTTTTCATTTTATATTTATTTTTACTCTTTATTTTTATTTAGTAATTTACCTACTTATTTTATTTCTGTTTTTCTACTTGTTATTTATTTTACTTTATCTACTTTTAAATAAATATCAAAAACAACAAAACTTTATTTTAAAAGGTTTAAGCACACGTGCGACCATTCTGTCGGCCTTGTGTTGAAAACCTTTTTTCTTCTTCTTTAAAAAAAAAATCAAAAAAATTTATTTTAAAAGGTTTAAGCACACGTGCGACCATTCTGTCGACCTTGTGCTGAAAACCTTTTTCTTCTTCTCTAAAAAAAATCAACAAAAATTTATTTTAAAAGGTTTAAGCACACGTGCGACCATTCTGTCGGCCTTGTGCTGAAAACCTTTTTCTTCTTCTTTAAAAAAAAATCAACAAAATTTATTTTAAAAGGTTTAAGCACACATGCGACCATTCTGTCGGCCTTGTGCTGAAAACCTTTTTCTTCTTCTTTCAAAAAAAAATCAACAAAAAATTATTTTAAAAGGTTTAAGCACACGTGCAACCATTCTGTCGGCCTTGTGCTGAAAATCTTTTTCCTTCTTCTTTCAAAAATTAACAAAAATTATCTTAAAAGGTTTAAGCACATGTGCGACCGTTCGCGTAAGCTTTGTGCTAAAACCTTTCCCTTTTTTATAAAATCTTCAATAACTAAAAATATCAACAAACAAACAATCTTTCAGCTAGAACTACGTAGCCTTGATTTCTCATTTTGAGAATACGTAGGAGCAAGGTCAATCCTTGTCGGGCACAAAAAACACAAAAAAATATTTTGTTTTCTTTTGAGTTTTATTTTTTAGGGAAAATTAAACATTTTGCAAACCACATCAAATTCGCGGATTTAATTAAAGGTACTGCCTTAGGGCAGGTGTTGTGGGTGCTAACACCTTCCCCATACGTAACCGACTTCCGAAACCAGAATTTGGTTTTGTAGACCTTGCGTTATCTTTTATGGTTTTTTCCATAGTTTTCCAGAATAAACTATGGTGGCGACTCAATTTTTTTTTTCAAAATTTGTTTCTTTTTGGATCGTCGTCCTATCGCGATTCCGGTTGCGACAGATGGCGACTCCACTGGGGACTTGTGAGAGTCAGGCCATTTAATTAGATACGCGAATTCAATGTGGTTTTGCTTTGTGTTTTTCTTCCCCTTTTCTTTATCTATGCTTGATATTGGGAATAACTGCATGCAATTTGCTTGTATATTGAACCCTAGGATAGAAAACATATTATATTTACCTGGGATAAGTTTTCTGGTTGTTTTGCAGGTGAGGGTTTGGGTGCATTGCATTCTCCCTTCACACACACACACTTTGTGCATCTATTGAGTGGGGCCCTATACCTGGGTCTAAGCGTAACTTAGAATTAGAGGAGTTATGTAGCAGTGTCACTCTGGGATGTACTTCCTGTTTGGATATCGTGAGAACTCCAGCTAGAGTTTGTTCTCTTCATTTGTGTCTCCATACCTAGTTGATTACTCGACTGTTGTGGAGATGCTGTGAACCTGTTAGAGGTGGAGGTCCAAACATCAACAATTACTACTTTGGCCCAATACTACTTTGGCCCAATACTATGATCCACCACTGAGATGTTTCACTTTTCGAGATTTCCAATTAGTGCCAACAGTAGAAGAATTTGAGCAAATCTTAGGTATACCTCTTGAGGGAAAAACTCCATACAACTACCTTGGGCAGTATATCCCTATCTTGCAGCTAGCAAGAATCATGAAAGTACACCCTATGCAGTTGGAAAGTGAGTTCACAGTCAAGGGTAAAGCGAGGGGCCTTCCTCAGAAATACCTAGAGAAATACTTGCATCGTTTGGCTGAAGAGGAAAAATGGGAAACATTTATGGATGTTTTGGCTCTTATTCTTTACGGTGTCATGCTTTTTCCTAACATCGAGAGTTTCGTCGACAACGCCGCCATGAATGCATTTGTGGGATACAGAGAGCGCTCTGAGAATCCAGTCACCGTTGTCCTAGTTGAAGTTTATGGGACCCTCAATCAATGTAATGAGCTAAAGGGAGGAAAAATGTCATGTTGTCTACCAGTGTATGGTTCGTCTCTTGGGTGAATGAGAACACATTGAATGCCACATGTCCCGTGGATGCGCTACTGCAGTGTAAACCAAATATGAAAGGGGCAAATGAATGGGCGCAGCTCAATGCAAGTTTAAATGTGGAGCAAACTAAATGGAATGTCCTTTGGCAGCAAAAATTGCAAATCATATATTATTGCGGGAGGTACCCTAATGTGCCCCTCATGGGTATCGGTGTTGCATTAACTACAATCCTGTGTTAGCGCAAAGGCAATTCGGGTATCCTATGAGAGGATCACCTACACCTAGAGCTGTCAAAACGGGTAACCCGGCTCGGCCTACCACGGGTTGGTCACTTAGTGAGCCAACCCAACCCGGCTCATTTATTAGTGAGCCAGAAAAACTTCAACCCGGCTCAACCCATCACAGGTTGGTGGGTAAACGGGTTGGCTCACTAGCCCATTTAATTACATTTTTTTAAAATAAAAAAAAATACAAACTTTCTGTAATTTAAATATAAACAATTTTCAGAAACATACAAATAAGTTTCTTATATATTCATCGATTTTTGTTCTTGTTGTAACCCTTGACCCTTGTTCTTGTTGTCTCCAAATTCACTAATAAAGATTTTTCTAATATCAGAACAATTCCGACAATTGATAAAAAAATATTAGTAAAAAAAAAAAAGAACCAATACTCAACAACATCAACAAAAAATTAATAGTTTAATCAGTAACATAATTTCCCAAATTCAAAAAAATCAAAAAGAGCTTGTTCAAATAATATATACTCAAATTGTTTAAATAAAATGAACAAAATCTTATACAAGCATGTCACAATATGAAAAAATCATTCCATGTCTTCAAATCCCCCAAAACAAAAAACAAATTTGCAAACCCCTATTTTTGTCATTATAGGGTTTTTGAAAAAGAAAAAGAAAGAGAAGTGAGAAAACAAAAATGTGGAGAGAAGAGAAGAATAAAGAAAGGGTGTTTTACCTGCTCCTTGAAGAATTTCAGTGAAGTGAGCATCGTCAAATGAGAGCAAGTACCGTGAGAGTGATTTGTAAGATCAGAGGTTACTTTTTTGGTATACACAGTGAGTGAAGAAAGTATTTTATTTTTTAGGGTTTCATAAATAAAATAATAAATTAAAAAAATAAAATTAGGTAGGTGGATTGGTGGGCCAACCCGGCTCACCACGGGTTCAACCCGCATGAGCCGGGTCTAAATGAGCCGGGTTGAAATCTGACCCGCATGTAACTGGGTTATATTTTTCAAACCCAACCCGGCCCAAACCCGTGACGGACCGGGTTGGCTCGCGGGTTGTGACCCATTTTGACGGCTCTACCTACACCTGCATCTCTTGCCATATTGCAAATCTATTATGAGGAAGGAACATTGGTTAAAATGCTTCACCAAATTAGGGATGCTTGGGGCAACGTCGTTCGTGCGGAAAGGGACCCAAGACCTTGGACTGTCGATGAGAGAATTCCTTACAGCCATTGGATTGCAGAAAGGGTTAAGACAGTGAAGTTGCGTTTCAAGTTAATTTCTCCTAACCTAGAGAGGGAAGAGCAGCTTCATAAGGCTGAAGGTGAAGAGGTGGAACTGTTGAAGGCTGAATTAGAGCTGATGAAACTAGAAAATATCAAGTTGACTAGTTATCTTCAGAATCTACAACGCGATTATGCGAATCTCAAGCAAGATAGTGTGGAAAACTATGAAGCATGTGAAGAGTTGTTATTCAAACAAAGGAGAGAACTGACAGCAGCCAAAACAGAGCTAGCCTTGAAAGATCGGAAATATGGTATAATTGAGATATCAGAGCGTGCTATAAAGCAGATGTGTGACGAATTTAAGAAGGACAAGGAAAAAAGCACTAGAGGACCTGCGTGAAATTCATATCAGATTGGAAGACGTCGAACAACAGGCGAAAGCAGCAGTGGCAAAGTTGAAGAAGGAACGTTGGCATCAGGCAGAATCAGACAAGAAACATCGAGAATTGATGAATCAGATGAAGGAGTGTATCGCTGAACAAGGGCAAGTTACAGAGAACTGGAGGAGAAGCTTCTCACAGTTAGCTTCCCTTGCTAATTGAGCCATTAAGGATTTCCCTAAGTTATTAGCTGATGTTGAGGCTGCAATGCCGATCTTTAACCCACTTAGGAAGGTTGAAACTTTCCTCAGTTACTGCAAGAAGTTGATGAGAGAAATAAAGAGTATGATGGCTAAAGCTCGGGATATTTGATCATGATTTTGTATACCTCCTTTGTGGTGAACTTAAATGTTGTGGACGTTTTATGAACTGTCCTATTGACTTTGTTTCATGTTAATTCCCAGATTATACATTTGGCAATGTTTTCACATTTTTAAAATTTCTGACTATAGTAGTTGCATTACTTTGTCATTTCTCTTTTTCTTTTCGTTTGTATTTTTCTTTTTCTTAATTTATTTCATTTAATGAAATTCAGTTCAAAAATAATAATACGGCTAAGTCTCCAAGACATCCTAAAAGGCACGAACCAGTGGAAAAATCATGGAGAACTAAGAAGAAGTTCAAGAGGGGATGAAAGTCGATATCCAACAACTGAAAGAGCAAATGAGCTAAATCCTAAAGGCCCTGAATGCCTTACAAAGTCCCGGAGATTCGCGCGCACCACTATCGCAACTAAGAGTATTAGAGGCACAAAATTCCCTCCTAATGGTATTCCTCCAAATTACACTCCACTCTTAGGAGCGGACTTGGGACATGTCGACGCTCAAAAGGTCGAAGATAACGTAGTTGAAATAGAAGACAAGCTTGGGGTAGACACTGCCATAATTCATGGGGAGACAATCCAGGCATGTATGAAAATCACCCGAGATGAAATCTTCACCTTATGGTGTTACACCAATAGATTTTGAAAAATTAGAAATGCTTGAGAAGAAGTAGAGAGTCATAGAGGGCAAAAATGTGTTTGAATTTGGAGATGCTAGAAAATTATGCTTAGTTCCTGATGTGGTGATACCTCCAAAGTTCAAGTTGCCAGAGTTTGAGAAATATTGGGGAAACACCTGTCCAAGGAGCCACATAACCATGTACTGCAGAAAAATGCCAGCCTATGCTCATGATGAAAAACTTTTGATTCACTTCTTCCAGGAAAGTTTAACTGGCGTGGCTCTAAATTGGTACATGCGTTTAGACACAGCTCATATCCACTCATGGAAGGATTTGGTGGATGCATTTCTAAGGTAGTATGAATATAATAAGGATCTAACACCTGACAGAGTAAAACTGCAGAGTATGGTGAAGAAAGAATCTGAATCGTTCAGAGAATATGCCCAAAGATGGAGAGAAATCGCTGCTCAAGTAGAACCTCCTCTGAGTGACAAAGAGATGACCACCATATTTCTGAATACTCTACAACCACCGTTTTATGAGCACATGCTAAGCAGTGTCTCCTCGAGTTTTGCTGATATAGTGGTAATTGGAGAAAGGGTCGAGGGTGGCATAAGAAGTGGAAAAATTGCACAAGATCCAAATCTGGTAGCTTGTCTGAATGAGTATGGTCCTAGGCATGAGAAAAATAAAGAACGAAGAGATAATTTGCATTTTACTGCCTATTCCCAGATGGCGCATTCCTATGGTTCCAACTGAACCATTAAGTAGAGAAATCACAACCGGAAGGAGAAGGTCGTCAATTTCACTCCTATCCCCATGACCTATACGGAGTTACTGCCAGATCTTCTCCGCAATAACCTCATAAAGGTTTGTCCCACCAGGCCTGTACGACCTCCTTACCCAAAGAACTATGACATAAATGCCAGGTGTGATTATCATGAAGGAGCACGTGGGCATTCAACAGAGGCATGCAAGGCTCTAAAGCATAAAGTGTAATCTTTTATCGATTCAGGATGTCTAAAGTTTGAAGAAACTCAATACAACACTGTGGCAAGGCGTGAGTTCGCCTCTGCAAATGCCATGGATAAATGAAGAGGACTCTAGGTCTATATAGGAAAGCATGGGTCAGTGTAAAAAGTGAAACTAATGTTACTTTGCTAATGTTTTGAATTATCCTTCTGTAAAGACCATGCTCATTGATATTGTGCTTTCATCCATGACTATTGGTGTAAACTTTCATTACGCGATTTTCTCCAAGGTTTACTGGAAATCATGTCCTAATAGGGTGTCACGGAGAAAACAAAAGCCGCAAATAACAAAATTGAAAAAAATGGAGGCAATCTTGAGTCGCTTATCTTTCTTGCAATTCGTCAAAGTCTTATTTTTCAAAAATAGCAAAAAAAATGAAAAAAGATGATAAAAAACAAACGTGGCAGTGTCAAATTTTTTCGAGGTCAAATGTTTATTCAAAAATAATAATTTGACGTTTCCTTTCTAGATGTTTGTGCACATATTGCTTGAAAACCTTCACCCTTCACTTTTCCAAAATAAATGATTTTCTCCACAAACACTGTCATTGCCCTCAGTAACAAAGTAAACCTTTACACTAAGGTAGATTGGTCTAGCCAAAATTTTTCTCGCTTGTGCTAGGTGGGTGATCCCTGAATCCATTGAGGCAAACAAAAGAACAAAATAATTTTCAAAAAGAATAATAATAAAAAAATAATAAAAATAAAAAAATAAGTCCACTAGATTGAAAACCCGAAAGGGCGGTCTAGAAAGGAAGAAAAAGGAAAAAACGACTCATGTTGAGGTCATCCAGTCATAGAGTTAATCTTTTGAAAATAAAGCAATCAGAGTTCAAAATGATGTGTGGTCTTCTTGACTTTATCTAAAAAGAAAAAAATATATATCCATTGTCCCCCATTTGAGTCAAAAATAAATTCTTTTTCAAAATCATCCCCAAGTAAGGGTTGTCATCAGGTAGGAGTCAACTCTTGATGCAAATTAAGAGCACTCAATGATCAAACAAAGAGAATTCATCAAGAAGAGTGAATAAAAAAAACAGAAGAAAAGAAAAACAAAAAGAACAACAAAAAAATCACAAAGTGATGTTGATCAAAAAGAATGAAAACCAAAGTTCAAGAAAAAAAGCAAAGTGTTCAAAAAGTCAAGTGGTTGATTCAATGCTTGGATGATAACCCTTGTTTTAAAAATTATAACCAACAAACATTCATTTGGGCCTTTATATCCTTTCTTTCAATACCTTTTAGCCCCTAGCCATGTTACAAGCCTAATAAAGTCCATGCAGATTGGATAATGTTTGCTCAAATTTTCATAAAGCTTAATTTTGCGATAAGGTGAAATGACTTTCAATGGATCATAAAAAAAATGTGAATGAAAAAGATAAAAAAAAAAGAGAGCAAAAAATCAACGTTTCAGGAAGAAGGGATCTCCCTGCCAACTAGCCAGAAGCACGCAAGGGAAAATCAAACCAATTGGGGCCATCCTTTTAGCCTATTTTGTTCATGTCCACTACCTCTTCCAAACGGAACCCCTTGCCAGAGAAAAAACCGGGACAACTTTGTGAGTCTCACCCGAGTTTTTCATCAACCCATAGCACAATAAACAATAAAAGAAAAAAAGCAAACAAAAAATTAGGTAGCTTTGTGAGTCTCACACGAGTTTTTCATTTATCCATAACCTCAAGATTGGGGCAGCTTTGCAAATCTCATTTAAAATTTTCACCTTAATTTTCGTACCTCGGCTCATTTTCCAAAACATCAAGTTGGGCACCCTTTGTGTATCTCGTGTTTTACCTTGACATTCTCATATCACAGCTCCTTTGATGATTATATGAGGAATGACTTGTCCATACAACTATCCCATTCTCCTCTAAACCTTTCTAAACATCTCTCGTCTTTTCATTTGCCTATAAATTGAAGCATGTGTGCACTGATGTCTCGAAAGAAAAAGTCAAAATGTAATAATCTCAAATTTAGATCTCGGATGTATGACATTACTCAGATTTCACAAAACATTGAAAATAAAGACCAGTTTGATGATTGCAAGCAAGATGAATGACTCAAGAAAAAAGAAATGCAAAACAAAGCAAATGTTTTCATCAATCAATCAGAAAGAAAATCTTTCGGATCGAGACCCTCTTCATTCATATGAATGGTTGTTGAATCCTTCTTTGAAAATACAAAAAGAGTAGCATTAAAATCTCAACACTTTGCAATAAAAGGCTTCAATTCCTAGTTGTCTTTGCAAAAATCAAATTTCTGTCAAAAATTAACAAAACATTTCACAAAATTACGAATTTCAAAATTTCAAAAGCCCAGTTTCATCTGGCAATTTCAAATTTCAAAAGCCCAGTTTCATCTCGCAATTTCAAAATTTCAAAAGCCCAGTTTCATCTCGCAATTTCAAAATCTCGAAAGCCCAGTCTCATCTGGCAATTTCAAAATTTCAAAAGCCTAGTTTCATCTGACAATTTCAAATTTCAAAAGCCCAGTTTCATCTGGCAATTTCAAAATCTCAAAAGCCCAGTCTCATCTGGCAATTTCAAAATTTCAAAAGCCCAATTTCGCTTGGCCCATTAAGCCTAGTTTCTACACTGGCCCATAAGCCCAATTTTACCTAGCCATAAGCCAAGTTTCTACACTGGCCCCCAAGCCCAGTTTTACCTGGCCCATAAGCCCAGTTTCCATACTGGCCCCCAAGCCCAGTTTCGCTTGGCCCATTAAGCCCAATTTCTACACTGGCCCATAAGCCCAATTTTACCTGGCCCAAAAGCCTATTTTCTACACTGGCCCCCAAGCCCAGTTTCGCCTGGCCCATTAAGCCCAGTTTTACCTGGCCCATAAGCGCAGTTTCAACATTGGCCCCTAAGCCCAGTTTCCACACTGGCCACAAAACCCAGTTTCTACACTAGCGCCCAAAGCCCAGTTTCCACACTGGCCCCCCAAGCCTAGTTCCAGCCTGGCCCCAAAGCCCAGTTTTCACACTGGTCCCCAAAGCCCAGTTTCCACACGGGCCCCAAAGCCCAGTTTCCACACAGGCCCACCAAGCCCAGTTTCTACATTGGCCCCTAAGTCCAGTTTTCACACCGGCCCCGAAGCCCAGTTTCCACACTGGCCACAAAGCCCGGTTTCTACACTAGCGCCTAGTTTCTACAAGGGGGAAGGAGTGGGGTTTTCTAGAGATTCAAACGTCGGCATCAACTTCACTCTTTATGTCGCAGCAGTCACTGGAGAGGGCCCCCGAGAGTTAAGCAACTCCCTCCCTCGCTCATACTGTCACATGTAATGCTTGTTGTATTATGAATTGTTGTATTATGAACTGCGTGTTGTACTTGCTTGAGGTTATTGCTCTACCTATGTATGAACCCTTCATTCTTCATTCTCAATGACCACCCTTACCCAACATCACCAACACCATCCCGTATTCATTCCTTGATTTCACGTCGCCATCAAAATCGTTCTACTACTAAGCATCCCCATTTTCACCATTCTTGTCACGCCCTGCTCATAGGTCCTGCATTTAAAAAGAAAGCAAACAAAGAACCAGCCAATATTCCAGCCCAAACCCCTCACCCCTTCCCCATTGGTCTCGGCAGGGAGACACTCAAATTCATTGTTCTCCTCCCTACACCTTCACTGTCCAGATTTTGCAGGGGTAACACGCACATAATCAAACTCCAAATCACTGTCAAGCAATTTTACCTCACTGGGTGAGCAAGTTGAAGACGAAGGTAAAGTGGCGTGGTGTATTTGGAGGCCGTGGTGGAACGAAGAAGGTAGGTCGGAGAGGGTTTAATTCGTGGGGTGTTGCGGGGATGGAGAGGACGACGGCATCATTGCGACAGCTATGGAAGTCGATGATTTGGGTGGCGACGCGATCTTAGGGCTTGGGAGCATTGCTGTGGTGGCGGCATCCTGCTTCTCTAGCGGCGGTGACTTTTAGTTTTGAAGAAGAAGAAGGAAGGTTGACGATTTAGGTGGTGTTTCTGTGTTGCGCGAAGGAGGCGCGCTTGGTAGCGGTGTCAATGGCTGCTATGCGGTGAGGCCGTCGCGGTGGCTGTCGGAGATGAGCGGCGGCAGCAAAGGCGAATCACGGAAGGTGAGGACGTCTCCCTCTCGCACGCGGTGATGAGTTTGAGGAAGGGGTCTGGCCCCGTGGCCGGCTGCAGCTTCGGTGACGCTTGGAGTCGCTGGTAACGCCTGAAACTGGCCGGTCGAATAGTGGCAGCTTGAGGCGTTCCTTGGAGGCAACCCTGGTCTGGCTCGAAGGGAGTGAGACTTTGAGTCTCAGAAACGCCGAGGTGTATGAGTGGGAAATGAGGGAGATAAGTGAGAACCCCTGATTTTCTGAATTGGGGGGATCCTGGGCCGTCGGGCCAAACTCAAAAGCAAAAAAGCTTTTTTTCGCTACCCCCGTTTCTGCTAATTGACGCCGCATGTGCAATGGGCTTGAGCACATTCGTAGGTAACAAGAAACATTCCTTTCGGCACCCCCATTTCATTTTCACACCCTTGGCCACTTGGGTTTGGGCCCAATCAGTTTTTTTTTTTTTTTTTTAAAAAAAGTGATCTAGACACCCCATCTTTTATCTAAACACCACTACACTTTTTATTTTATTTCATCATTAAACTTTTCATTTTATATTTATTTTTACTCTTTATTTTTATTTAGTAATTTACCTACTTATTTTATTTCTGTTTTTCTACTTGTTATTTATTTTACTTTACCTACTTTTAAATAAATATCAAAAACAACAAAAATTTATTTTAAAAGGTTTAAGCACACATGCGACCATTATGTCGGTCTTGTGCTGAAAACCTTTTTCTTCTTCTTCTTTAAAAAAAAATCAACAAAATTTATTTTAAAAGGTTTAAGCACACGTGCGACCATTCTGTCGGCCTTGTGCTAAAAACCTTTTTCTTCTTCTTTAAAAAAAAATCAACAAAAATTTATTTTAAAAGGTTTATGCACACGTGCGACCATTTTGTCGGCCTTGTGCTGAAAACCTTTTTCTTTTTCTTTCAAAAAAAAATCAACAAAATTTATTTTAAAAGGTTTAAGCACACGTGCGACCATTCTTTCGGTCTTGTGCTGAAAACCTTTTTCTTCTTCTTTCAAAAATTAACAAAAATTATCTTAAAAGGTTTAAGCACACGTGTGACCATTCGCATAGGCCTTGTGCTAAAACCTTTCCTTTTTTTATAAAATATTGAAAAACTAAAAACATCAACAAACAAACAATCTTTCAGCTAGAACTACATAGCCTCGATTTCTCATTTTGATGATACGTAGGAGCAAGGTCAATCCTTGTCGGGCACAAAAAACACAAAAAAATATTTTGTTTTCTTTAGAGTTTTATTTTTTAGGGAAAATTAAACATTTTGCAAACCACATCAAATTCGCGGATTTAATTAAAGGTACTGCCTTAGGGCAGGCGTTGTAGGGTGCTAACACCTTCCCCATACGTAACCGACTTCCAAAACCAGAATTTGGTTTTGTAGACCTTGCCTTATCTTTTAAGGTTTTTTCCATAGTTTTCCAGAATAAACTATGGTGGCGACTCCAAATTTTTTTTCAAAAATTGTTTTCTTTTTGGATCGTCGTCCCGTCGCGATTCCGTTGGCGACACCTATGACTTTTCCTAGAAGCTTAGAGTAATCGATTATTCTACGTGATAATTGATTATTTGTGAACTTATGATGGACCAAACAAGTCCATATGCAAAAGTTCCAAGGGTTTGGATGTAGAAATCATGCTTTTGGATGAAAAATAAGTTTTGGTTTGTTTTCCTTTTTGACATGCAGAACATGATTTGTCTTTCTCAAATTTTAACTTAGGGAAACCAATCATAAGACCTTTTGAAATCAATTTATTTAGATGTTGCATATGTATTTGTGCAGCTCTTTTATGCCATAACCAAGGATTTTCCTCTTTAGCAACTAAACATGTTATGCTATGACTAGATGCACTTTCAATGTCAATCAAATAAATGTTATTATGCCTAACACCTTGCAAAGCAATATCAGAAGAATTCTTAAAATAAACAATATATTTATCACTTTCAAATGTTACCTTGAGACCTTTGTCACATAACTGACTTATGCTTAGGAGGTTGTGTTTGAGACCTTCAACATATAACACGTCTTTTATGGTTTTCCTCCTCCAATGTCTCTAGTTCCAATTATTCTTCCTTTGTTGTTATCCCCATATGTTAAAAATCCTTGCTTCTTCTTCTCAAAAGAGACAAACCTCTTTTTTGTCACCAGTCATGTGCCTTGAACAACCACTGTCAAGATACCATAATGACTTCTTCGATTTATAGGTTCCTACCAAACAAATTAAGCAAAAATTTAGGTTCCCAATCTCATTATGAGTCCTTGGGGTTAGTACATGCAAACAAGCATCATTTCACAACTTTAATCCATGCATATTTTTCGTTTGGAACTTCAAAATGTTTAATGTTGCATTTGCTTGATGTATGACCAAGCTTCATGCAATAAAAACAACAAACATCATGCACCTTATTTTTCACCCTTTTCAACCCAAACTCTACGAGTTCTCTTAACTTTAGACTTCTTATGATGATGCATGTTCTTATTATTATCATTGCTTCTTTTAAAGTTAGTTTTAGCATATGAGTTAGCTTGGTTGCCTTTGCAATTAAATTTTCAAGATTTTCAATATCAAACATATGAATCTTACAAGAATAAAATTCAACAGGTTGTTAGATTCAGACAATTTAGTTTCAAGATTACTGATTTTATTTCTCAATACTACTTCTTCATCTAATACTTTTTCATATTTAAATTTTAATTCATTGTGTTCTTTCTTTAGCTTTTTATGAGCAACATCAAGTTTTTCATATTCATTCATTAATTCAAAGAATGCTTTTTGCAAATGTAATTCACTAGACTCTAAGCTATAATCACTTACTTAACTTTCAGCATCTTCAGAGTCGGCCATTAAACAGAGATTTGCTTCCTCATCTGATTCACTTGAACTTGAAGAGCTAGAGGTGTTTTCTTCCCATGCTATGTAAGCCTTCTTCATTTTGGGAAATTTTCTTTCCTTCTTTTCTTTACTTCTTTTGTTTTATGGACAATCAATCTTCACATGTCCTCTTTCTCCACATCCATAACACTTGATGCTTGATGGTGATCCTTGATTTTCTTTTCTTTCTCCACGATATTTATCCTTTCTTTTTGCTCTCGTGAATTTAGCAAATTTCTTTATCACGAGGCTCATGTTTTCTTCATCATCAGAGTCATCATCCTTAGTTCTTCTTGAACTTTTTCCTTTTGAAATTTTAGATTTAAAAGCTAAGGCCTTCCTTTTGCCTCGATCCTCTTCTGCAGTTACTTTGTTTAACTCAAGCTTGTGCTCACAAAGCTTTCCAAATAGAATTGCCATTGACATTTGAGAGAGGTTTTGAGACTCTGAAGTGTCATTCACCTTTGGTTGCCAAGACTTGTCCAATGATTTCAGAATTTTTACATTTAACTCATCAGTATCAATAATCTTACCCAATCCTGTCAAATGGTTTACAATATGAGTGAAGCGCTTCTGGACATCATAAATTGTTTCTTCAGGTGTCATCCTAAACATCTCGTATTCTTGGATGAGCGTGTTCTTCCTTGAATGTTTCACATCATCAGTACTCTCATGAGTGACTCTGAGGACTTCCCACATTTCTTGTGTTGTCTTATAAACAAAGGTTCTATAGAACTCGTCAAGCACAACAGTACATGAAATAATATTACGAGCCTTAATATCAAATTGGGCTCTTCTATTTTCCTCAACAATCCAATTAAAGTATGGTTTTTCTACTTCCACACAATCAACAGTACTTTTAGGAATATAAGGACCATTTTGTACAACTTCCCAGATGTCTCTATCAACAGACCCCATGAAAATTTCCATTCTAACTTTTTAGAATGCATAATTATCACTAGTAAAAAGTGGTGGTCTATTAATAGAAGCGCCTTTGGCATATACTTGATTTTGATGACCGACCATTTTCGAAAAATTTGAAAGAATATCAAAGTAAGCTCTAATACCAATTATTGGAACAATCGGTATCGTTTTTTCGCAACGAAAATATTAAAACAGAGTACGATACGCATTGTTGAAAGTGGAGACCTTGTTCGGTCAATTAAAAAAAACTATTCTTTTAATTTTCTTACAAACATTTTAACAAACAGTTGATACGCAGAAAATATAAAGAGTGTAAGGAGTAGGAAAAATCACACAGAAGATTGTTATACTGGTTTGAATAAATAGATTCTACATCCAGTTGTTAATCACTATAAAAAATGATTAACGATTTAACTAAAACAGTTTCTCAGTTACAATATAGTGAATGAAAATAAGAATAAAAAAAACCTTCATTCGACAAATGAACCGGAAGAATGCAACAAGTAACTTCCTTCGACAAATGAACCGGAAGAGCTTCCTTTGACACACGAACTGGAAGCAACAACTCTGCCAACTTGAAGAGAACCGCTTCGACCTTTGACACAAAAAGCACCAGCTTCTCCTATTCACAAGACTTGACAAAAGCAATGAACTAACACCTGTGAACTTCCTCAGATTACACTCTATTCTCAAAATGAATTACATACTTTCGAAGGGTTTGGAAGAGAGTGTATATAGCTAACTGGTTTGAAACTGAAACGACATATTACAATTGCCAGTGATAAACGATTATTGTAAGTGATAATCAATTATCTACGAGACTTGGAACAAATATGATATTAAGTCTTCAAATGGTTGGCTTCAGTTCTTCACCTCATTCCACCGTTCGGCTCGAGCCCTCATAGCTTTCTGTCGTTCGATTCAACCCCTTATCACCTTCTGCCGTTTGGCTTGGTTCCTTACAGCTTTCTAGCGTTCAGTGCTAACTGCTCGGTCTCGGTCATACCTCGCTTGGTCTCGGCCATATTTGACTTTCAACTATTATATGTCGTTCGGCCTTTTAGTTGTGATCAACCTTCATCTGTCTTCGCCTTTCAATAGATATACGTCATTCAACCTTTATTTGATACGACCGTTCGGTCTTCAACTATGTTCGACCAGTGTTCGTCGTGTGTTCGACCTTCAACTTTTATACACCGTTCGGTCCTGTGTTCGACCTTTAACTTCGTTCGACCTTTAATTGATAATGACCGTTTAGTCTTCAACTATTATATACCGTTTGGTTTGCATTTACACTCTTGTTCCTTTTCTTCGCAAACCAACATACAAGAGTACTTTTAAACTTAATACAATAAAGATCTTCATATTCTTCACTTTGTAACATCATCAAAATCATTATATTCATAACACTAATGCTCTACATAAGTAACAATTGTGACATTAGAAGCTTTATTCTTTTATTATATTATGAACCTAATTGAGTTGTATATGTCTATAAACTATAAAAATATTATCCATAATTAAATACTAAAAGGCTAATAAAATAAAATTTTGTAGTTAACCGACAAAATAAGCAATACACTAAATTTATAAAATAAAAACACATTCAGAAGAACTACATGGCTTACTTAAATTAACATGTCAAAATGTTGTTGAGTAAATTATATAATCTAAAATACATTACTTAAAATAAATAAATAAAAAAGGATGAAAAAGTCTTCGGATAAAAGAAGTATTAACCTTTATTTTAGTTACATCAACACTAGTGCAAAAATGTTGTTTAACGTCACCCATTAGACGTCGGTTTCGTGAAAAACCGACGTCTATTACTGCACGGTGGCATTATCGTAATATATTGGAAAACTAGACGTTAGTTTCGCTGTTAGGCGACGTCTATGACATCATAGACATCGCACCTGCCGCAAACTGACGTCCAATTGCCTGAGGTATGTGATAAGACAGTCAATTCGACGTCGGCTAGAAAAGGGCACCGACGTTCAAGTCACTGACAAGAAATCAAACGTCAACCGGTTCAGCTTTAGACATCGCATAGACGTCGGATCCCCTGAAAACCCGACGTCGACTGAGCTACAATTAATGCTGTTCACCTAATTCCCACACGCTTAGACATTAGATAGTCAAACGGCGACGTCTAAGGCCTGTCTGGAAGGCGGGAAGACAAAAATTCTTCAATTTAGACGTCGGTTCTGAACGTAAGCGACGTCTACGTTCCTGTAATTGATTATTTTCACCAAATTCGAGGGTTTTAGACATCGGCTAGGAGGGGCACCGACATGAACTACCCTGACAGGAAGTCGAACGTCAATCTTTTCAGCTTCTTTGACGTAGAATAGATGTCGAATCCCCTGAAACACTGACGTCTATAGACATCTGTTTTTGGAGCAACCGACGCCCCGTTTCATTTTAAATAGACCGTAGACTCTTATCGTCATTCAGTTTCTGATCGCGTCTTCATCTCTTCTCCTTTTTCTCTGCTCTTCTTTTACTCGCTTGCGCACCTCTACTTTTTATCTCTTGCGGCATTGCATTGTGGTTTCTCATAACGTCATTGTCTTTGTCCTCTCCTTTTTCTCTCTTGCATCCTAGGTGCGTGGTTTTTTTTTTATGCTTTTCCGTTTAAACTTTCCTTAGTTTTTTATCGATTATCTTGTCGTTCAACTGATTAAAATTTGCTTTCTTGGTGTTGTGTTTTAGTGTAGTTTTGATCCTTTCTTTGGGTAACATAGTGTAACATTCTCCCTTTGCTTGTTTCCTCACAAGAAGAGTGGCGGTCTTTTGAGTTTTCTATGGCTTCCGACCCAAAATGGAACTTAGGTCCTTGTCTAATTCTCGTATCACCGTAATTTTTTTCCTTTGCGGTTGAATAATGGAAAGTAGTCATGGACCCAGGTTCGGTTTTGGGTTGAATGTCATAGAAGATTCAAAAGACGCAAGCTTTTTTTGTGGGGAAACTAGCGAGAGGAGAGTGTTACACAATGCTACCGAAAGTCTGGATCAAAACTGCACTAAAACACAACGCCGTTGTTAGACGTCGGTTAGTGCATGGTCCGACGTCTATAAGGAACATAGACGTCGGTTAGTGTCATTTACAACTTCTATATATTCATGTTGACGTCGGTTTAAGCATAGGTGGATGTCTATATAGAGTAATTAGATGTAGGTGTGAGTATAAGCAGACGTTTATATAGACGTCAGTCGATATCGTTAACTAACGTTTATATAGACTTCGGTTCGGAGGAATTGCGACGTCCCATAGACGTCACCCATATAGACGTCGGTTGTGAAAGTGACGTTAAAAGTCCAAATTAACCGACATTAAATAGCGTTTCTGCATTAGTGTAAATAAATAATTAGTTTATTTGTGTAATAAGTAATTATAAGTTTAAATATATTTTTAATTTTTAAATTTTGATGTAATATTAAATTTCTTTCATATATTTTATTTCAAAACTTAAAAAATAATAAATATAATATTTTAATCTAATTACCTTTCGACAGTTAAATATATTTTAATTTCTAAATTTTAATTTGAAATTGAAATTTATTCGTAAATTTGTACATTTTGATATTTAAATTTTAAAACTGAATAAATGTAGTTATTTTAACTTAATTATATTAATTTTTAAGTATTAAGTAATATTTTCAATTGTTATTTGAATTATTTATATTATATATTTTAGCTTAAATATAAATTTTAAATATAATTTAAGACATAAAAGAAAAAATTAGTGAATTGAGAGGATTATATTTGTTTATTTTAAAAATTAGAAAACCATATATATGAAAGTTTTGAATAAATTTTATTATGTTTAATTCAAAAATTTTATATTTGAGTCATGGGATAGAAATAGTGTTTATATTTATTTATTTATTTATTATTAAGAAAACTTTCTGCACGTGCAACACACGTGCCGCTCTCAAGTTCCTTATTAAAGAGACCCTTCTCTCCCAAACGTGACCATTCCTCAGCGCTTTGCAGACATAGAAAGCAATAACACTTTCACTTCAGCCTTATCCAATTTAGGGTTTCGGTTCGTGACCCTACTTTTGACGTATCGAAACCTTAAATTTAGGATCAGGTAACCTCTGTTAATCCTTTTAAAGATTTCGTTTATCTTTGTCGCTAATTTTAGGGTTCTGCTCTCCCTTTGTCACCAATAATCTTAGTTTTGCCCCAATTTTCTCTCGGACATTTATTTTTCCCGACATCTTTTTGGGGTTTTTTATTTGATATAGTCTTGATCTGGTCTTTCCGTTAGAAATTTGTGTTTTTTTTTTATGGTGAAAGGGGTTTCTTACTAATCCGTTTCTTTAGGATGATTTTGGTGTACAATGATTTTTGAGGTACGAAAATTTTCTTCTGTGATAAGTTTTTGACGATTTAATTCTTAAATCGTCACTATCAATTTCAAAGCAAAATCTGAACCCTAGGATATATTTTGCTTTGTGGTACTGAGATCTTTTGAAAATTTTAAAATTAGTTTTAAATTGTGGCGAATAAACTAAGTGTGGGTTGTTTAGTCATTTTTATTTATAATATAGTGTATTTTTTTTTGGATCTTTAACATGGTACGGAGGTCAAATTTTTTTTTTTTAATACATTTGATGGTCACTGATGATTTTTTCTGTAGTTTTTTGTGTTGAAGATTCTTTTTATGTGGAGATTATTAATTGCAGAGATTTGGCTTTTGTAATTTTTTCAAGTGTGCTATTATTGTTATTCAATTTCGCTAACATGTTGATTGCAATGTCAGGTCTGAACAATCTGGTTGGTGGAACCTTTGGTTATAGAGAGTCAAGTTTTATGTCTGAATTAGACGCTCAAATTCCTACTGCCTTCGGTATGTTGCGACTCCTTGATAAAATAATTTTGATAGGTTTGGCCTGGTGTATAAAAGGAGAAATAACTAAACGAGACAGTTATAATCTCCTGCTGATGTTTCCTTATAACTGACTTTTATAAATAGTCAGGGTTTTGTTTTAGGGAGGGTAGCTTGTTTTTTAGAAAGGAAAGGAGTGGTGGGAGAGTAAGGTCCTCTCAAAGGAACCTCAATTGTTTTATTCTGTTACTGTTTTCTACCACATTGGCAGAAACATTCTTGTTGGTAATAAAATCATTCAAGAGTCTGTCTTGAATATTTCTGTAAGTTCTGTTAGCCTATCAGATTTAGTCTGTGGATTACTTGTCTTGTTCACGATATGTGATATTTCTAAAGGGAATAAATATCGGTTCATTATGTATGTGTGATTAACGTGTGTTTTCCTTCCTTAATTCTGTTGTGCTACATGTACTTGCAGAATAGAATATCTATATGTTCTCTAACTTTTATGTCTTATTATTGTTATTTTGTGTGAACGTCTTTATATTTCAGCATTATGCACCTAAATAAATATTTATTATACACTTTTCCTTTTGATTCTCAAAGTTATGTACCCTCTAATATACAGTTCAGTGAAAATTTGGTTGCAAACGGTGTTCCTTTAATTTGTACTCCGAGGGTGGAATTTGACATTTCCCTTGACTTTTCAGTTTTATGAACGACATGTTATTTTGAATACTAATTTGATTATATCCCATGGTTCACCAATAATATTGTCCTGTACATTCAGACTATCTTATGTGTATCTTTCTTGATTAGGATATTATTGTGCAAAAGGGATATGCTAGTTGTACGAGTTTTCTGAGTGTTGGTTTATGGTGAATTTTATGTTGAGCTTTTCATACATTGTATTGCATTTTAGTTTTATCATTTGTGGAAGTTATGTTATTACACATGCTTGCTCACTATTGTATATTATGAGAAGTACTTTGTTACTGTGATTATGCAACTATGATTAATGATCGAGTCTGGTGAATAATGAGTTTGCCTCATTTTATAGATCCTTTTGCTGAGGCAAATGCTGATGACTCGGGTGCTGGGTCAAAGGAGTATGTGCATATTCGCGTACAACAGCGAAATGGTAGGAAAAGCCTGACAACTGTTCAGGGATTGAAAAAGGAATTCAGCTATAACAAGATACTTAAAGACGTTAAGAAAGAGTTCTGTTGCAATGGCACAGTTGTTCAGGACCCAGAACTAGGACAGGTCTGTGTTGACATTCCCCTATCTGATAATGATCTACCCTTTTGTAACTTCAAGTAACAAGTGTTTGTGGTCGTAGGTTATTCAACTTCAAGGTGATCAGCGAAAGAATGTTTCTGCCTTCCTAGTCCAGGTAACTGTCGGCCTCATCTTTGTGTTATTTAGTGTATTCTATGATTACTTATCTATTTTGATATTCATCTTTTCGGTTCACTTCTTTCTGTGCTATTTTCATTATTGTACTTTAAGGCTTGTGTTTTTGAATCTCCCATTTCTGAGAATAAGTGCCTTTTGCTGCTATTTTATTGGGAATGACCTAGTAATAGTGTAGGCAACTGGATATTCTTTTGTTGAATACTCCGTTAGTCTTGAATGTGTTACTAACGTAGCTGGTCAGTCTTCTTACATATTCGAGACCATATCCAATATTCTTTAATTGTGTCAAATGTGAACCTAGGCCCTGTATACTCTGTTGAATTGTAGAAAATTTATTTTACTTAATCTTTTTTTATGCTTGAGAAAAAGAAAGCTAAGAAAAACAAAAAGGAAGAACAAATAGCTTTTATTTGTGTAAATCATTATTTTATTGTAGCTGAATGAACTTTATTTAGCACAAATCATTGTTGGGTTTTAGCGCAATGGTTTGTGATTGTGATTCAATTGATGGTATCTGTAACACTAGAATAGGGATCAAGCATGCTACGTAACTAGTATATACTTCCATCCATTCCTCTAGATATGTGGGAAAAAATTGTAATTGTTTTTGAGAATGTACCAAGGAATATTTGGACACAAGGATTCTCCATCTAATTATCTTGTTGGTTGTCTTGTGAATGGGAGCAGGCTGGTATAGTGAAGAAGGAGCATATCAAGATTCATGGTTTCTGAGCTATTGGAGTGTCAAGTATCCAGACTTACCTGCCAAAATATGTGCTGGGCATAGATAATTTGAGTTGTCTCTTACTGTGGTATATCAAGTGTGTTCTGGTATTTAACTTCTATGTGTGGGATTATGGATTTTAGAACATTGTGTGTTATTTGCTTAAGACATATATGAAAAACCTGTTTAATGGACTTCTATTCGATCCTTTTTCACTAATAAAACCTAAGTGAAAAGAAAAAAAAGAAAGAGAAATATAGGAGAAATGTTAGTGGTTTGGTTGAAAATAAATCTTTTTATTGCAGTGATGTTTTATATATTTATATTATTAGTATTATTTTTTCTTTATAAAAAAAACTAGATTTGAAAAAAGAAAAAGAAATTGCAGTCTCTTCTAATCAGTTATTAACCTCCTAATCGTTTTTCCGGATGTTCTAAACCAGTCCGCCGTTACAAAATACTATTTGACAACTTGTTTCCAAAATTTAATTTTTGTTTGAGTTTAAATTTAATTTAATTTTTAAAGTGAAAGTTGTTTTTCGAAGAAAAATTCACATCAAATTTATGTGATTTACCTCATGGTTTAAACCTATATTTTGTGGGTATATTCATATATATATATATATATATATATATATATATATATATATATATATATATATATATATCTACAAATATGTATATAGGTATATATGTGTATGTACGTATATATAATTTTACTATACGTCTTCCAAGCCATTTTCTCGTCCTCTTTTCGTTTTATTTCTATTCTTTCATGTTTACTAACAAATGATAAGTACAAAGATAAAACCCGAAAAGTTTGGTAACACAGTGGGTTGTGCCAACCTTTTTGTTTCCTGAAAGGTCTCTTATATGTTACAAAACATGAAATATTGTTAAAGATAGTATTTTATGAATATAAAAAAATCACATGAAATATTAGGTAAACTTTTATATTTAAGTTCAGAGTGTGTCTATATATATACTTTTTAATTTATAAAAAACAATTTATAGTAGTTTTTAATAAGTTCAGAGTGTGTCTATATATATAATATTGCATCATATGAAAAAAAAAAACAAAAAAAAAATCAATATCTTAAGTTTTAGAAAAGTAGATGGGTAGATTCTTTCTATACCACCATGACTTTTTTCTAGTTTATCCTTTAAGATAAATCCGAAGTATTTCTTTTAGAAAAATTAATTTTGAATTACACACTCTAGAAGTTAATAACTTTTAGATTGTAAAATTTGAAAATTATTATTTTTCTTGAAAAATATTTCTAAAAGGTTACCCGACATATAGATGTTCCATCAAACTGTTTAATAAGCTTAACAAATCAAAATTGTCTAAAGAGGATTGTTCTATTTAAGCTGTCCAAAATGATTAGTTTGGGTAGACTGTTTAACATTTACCAAGGTTCAAAATCTAATTTTAATCAATGCTTTTAATTGAAGATAAGTTAATTCTAATTAGAAAAATTCTAGTTAAATAGTAGGTTTGATACTTATTTATAATCCAAGGAAGTTGTGATTAAATGTTTTAAATAGGAGTGAAAATGTGATATGTATTTTTTTTCTAAGAAATCTTCTATAAATATAAAACATAAAAAGAAAATAGTTATTACGTATCTTTTGTAGTTATTATGAGTTATCTTTTGTTACTTTTACTTATTGAGTTATAACTTTTTTTTATGCTTCAAAACATACTAAATGATCTTAACTTGACATTGTTCATCTGAGTTCTTTGGTAGCATCTTTCATTCCCAAAAAAAGTTGTTTGAATGAAATAATTTTCTATATGTTTTTGTAGAGATTTTTTATTATTGACCAATATTATGAAATGTTTTATATGTTTTATAAAAGGAATTTAATATTGCATATAAAAAATGAAATACACTTATCGTTTATCTAAGAAAAAACTTATTTAACTAAGTATACTTTTATCTTTATCCAAAAACAACATTCTAAATAGACAATTTATGGACTAAAAACTTCTATTTATAAAAAAAAAAAAATACATTAAATAACATTTGTATTTATTTAACTATACAACTTGTATTTAATGGATTAACTTTATATTTTGCATTATTTAATATACATAAATTTGTATTTTAAATTTAATTATTTAAACACACAATAAAAAAATGAAGTTTTGTTTGAACTTAATCCATCAACTAAAATTGATAACACTATTTTAATAAAATCACTTATGATATGATTATCTAATTATAATCAATAATATATTATTTATTTTTTTATTGTTAATTGTTAACGGATTAGCAAGCGTACCAAATCATATCAAGTAATAATAAATGGTAAGTTCAAGTATCGTTTTCCCAAGGGACTCGAAAGGCTTTATCGTTTGCGTGAATTAAAATCGTAAGACTTGAAAACAAAAATTAATTAATAGGATGTGTGAATAAAATATGAACATGCAAAAGAGATTGATTCAAATGACAAGAAGAAAACAATGGATGAATGAAGTTGTTGGGGGTTTACAATTTCATCTTATCCGCTCTCTCTTATTTACTCATCTTGAATTATTAGCTTGATTAATTAATTGTCATGCAACTTTCTTAGCCTACCCTTAACTCGATCCCTCAGTGAAAAGAGCCTATTACTAATTACTGGCTTGCTATCCCTAGCCTCCCCTAGCAATTAATAAAGCATTATAGAGCAGAAGTTAAAAGCAATTGATCGTCCTACCCCTATCCCTAGGTGGTATTGCATAACCAAGAAATTACTCACCAGTTCATGACATTAGTGTACGTCCCCGTATCAATAGAGACAAATGTTGACGGATTGACAAGTGTACCAAATCATACAAGTAATATAAATGGTAAGACCAAGTATCGTTTTTCCCAAGAGACTCGTATGACTTTCTCGTTTGCGTGAATTAAAATATAATAAGACTTGAGAAATAAAAATTAATAAATTGGTTTTGAGACAAAATATATTAACATGCAAAATAAATGTTGATTCAATTGACAAGTGAAAACAATGGATGGATGGATGTTGTTGGGTACTAACAATTTCATCTATTCCACTCTCTCTTACATACTACCCTTGATTATTAAATTGATTCAATTGTTATGCGACTTTCTTAGCCTCCCCTTATCCCGATCCCTAGGCGAAAAGGGCCTAATATCAATTATCGACTTGCTATCCCTAGCCTCCCCTAGTAATTAATACCGCATTATAAACAGAAGTTAGCGCAATTTTTTCATCCTACCCCTATCCCTAGGTGGTATTGCAGAATCAAGAGATTACTCACCAGTTCATGTCATTACCGCACGTCCCCATGTCAATAACGACAAACAACGAT
>NC_028352.1:14360348-14361868 GCF_000741045.1 Vigna radiata var. radiata | reverse complement strand
TCAAAAGATTATATTGAATTCCCCAACAACAATAGGGTTTAGTTCACCATAGNCATGGNNANNCTAGATGAAAAATGGAAGAAGAATGAAAGAGCAAACCCTAGAAAAGATGAAAAGGAAAATTAGGTCTGGCCGTCTTCCCCTGTCAAAAGAATGACTCTGAATTCGTAGTAGGGGTATTTATAGGTGAGGAGCGCGTCAAAATCATGCCTAAGTCCAGCGTGGTACCGCCGGGCGGTTTGAGTGTGCCGCCCGGCGGTTTGCCACAACCTGCCGCCACCGCCCGGCGACAATCGCCACCACCCGGCGGTTTCCCATGAAATCGCTCGGCGGCAATCGCCAGCGCCCGGCGGTTTCTCTCACCGTGAAATGCTGCCTACTCCTCGTCCTAGGCCACCCGACGGTTTAAGTGTGCCGCTGGGCGATGCGTCGACTCTTCAAATCTTCATTTTTCTGCTCTTTTCTTGAGTCAATGACCTGTATCTTCAACTCCATTCTCTACTTTTCTCAAATTAGCTTCAAAACAATGCAAAACAAGCATAAAATCGCTAAAAACAGCTTTTGACTCTCTCCAGACTCATTTATTGAGNTTTGCTTGATTCTAAGCTCATTCCGAGTAGTAAAGGGTGTAATTTGGTCCAAATTGACATATGAAAATCATTGTTTTTCAACCTTCATCAACACCCCAAACTTAGAATTTTGCTTGTCCTCAAGCAAAACAAAACAAAACAACAAACAAAACAAAACTTGGCTTTAGACTGATTCATCCAATGCCTTAACAATCCCAAGGTACATGACAAAATCACTCAAATCAAAATCCTTAGTGAAATCCAAAATAAGATGCATGCATGCTNTCAATCCAGAGATTGCACAATAGATGTTATACACTATGAATGATCAATCCACTGAGCAAAAATGTACTCATGAAATTTAACAATTCATACCAAGCAAGTGTTTCACTCAATCACTCAAGTGTTTAAGGTGACACTCCAACTCTCTATTGTTCACAAGTCACATGAAGCAAAATTGTCATTCATCTCAAACAGTCAACATCTTTACATGCAAATGCCATCAAAAGGACTTTTCCAAGGCTTGTAATGAGGTTGGGCTAACAAGAAAGAATTGGTTTTTCTAGAATGCAAAATCCTTGAGTCAAGAGAGCTATTAAAATATTCAACAACTAAGTACAACTCTCTTCCTTACCAATCTCTCTCATTCATGCTTTTCTTCTTTTCTTTTCTTTTTCTCATGAATTTTTCTTTTCACAACATTTGATCTCAATGCTTTTCACTTGCTTTTTCAACTTTCCCTCAACAACCCCAACCTTGAACCTTTTTATCACATACAATTAAGCTCATCCCAACTCAAGGTAAAGAATTTCAAAACAAGGGTTCACACACTGTTTAAGGCTAAGGTTCAAAAAGGGTAAAATATTTTTTTAAGCATTTCGGGTGAAAATTTGGCTAGAGAAGGGTTTTCAAAAATGGCCTTGATCATATGACATTCACATGCAATTCAAT
>NC_028352.1:14357484-14360013 GCF_000741045.1 Vigna radiata var. radiata | reverse complement strand
CATGCACATCAGTTAGTCAAACATTTTCAGAACAAGTAATAAAGCCAAGAATACACACCAAAATTAAAATTCAACCTATTCTAGGAATTTAAAATGAAAAAGTGTAAGAAGAAATTTTAGGTTGCCTCCTAGTAGCGCTTGTTTAACGTCGCGAGCCTGACCCAAACCTGGTTGGCACTCGTCAGTAAGTGCACTATCTTCCACCACCCATCAGTAGGTGTACCGTCCGGATATCCATTAGTGGATACCAAAAAAAAATTAGCATCCCTCAGTAGATGCTACCCAAAAATTGTTCAGAAAATTCAAAAAGTACAAGTTCCAAAGAAAATAAAACCAAAAACCGAAAAAAGAAAATTGTTCCTAAAAATACAAAATTTTATTCCCAACAAGTTCAGCCCTTCTTTTTCACATTGGGATCTCCATCATCCCACCAGCTCACTTTTCTTCGGTCCACCTTTTTGCTCACTTTTGAATATGGTCTTTGAATCTCCATCATTCCTTTTTCCTTCAGCTCCTTTACTATCCATTCCTTTCTCTTAAATCTCACTTTGCTCCCTGGTAGGAGTGGATCTTCTTTTGCTTTTGGATGAATGGTTCTTCTCCCTTTATTTTCAGGCACCTGCAAAACACAATTGTCATGTTGAAAATTACTACCTGGGGATTTGTCTTCCGCTACAACTTCACTTCTGGCTCTTTTATATTTGACTTTTCTAACTGCCCTCTGCACAGTTTCTTTAGAGCCATAAAGCAGTACTCGATCATAATCCATTAACTTTATTCCTCCATCATGGATACGTATAACCATCTTGGAGGTCCGCATGAACAGTCTTTCCAGGATTAATGAATTTTTTCCTTCATTAGCCATATCCACAATTATAAAATCAATCAAAAGCTCCAACTCATCAATCCGCACAATTGCATCTTCTATCATTCCAACATGTTTCTTCATAGATCCATCTGCCACTGTCAAGATTACTTTGGTAGGCTTCAATTTTACCCTTTTTAATTTCTTGAAATCACTGAGAGGCATCAAATTAATGCTTGATCCTGAATCAATCAAAGCCTCTCCTAGATCCACATTATTGATAACACAAGGAAGGGTTAAAGCTCCTGAATCCTCTAGTTTCTGTGGATGATTCTTCTTCCTGGGTTTCGTCCACTGCTCTTGATTTTCTTCATAGCCTAAATCAAGTAACCTTTTCAGATAGTATTTGATCTTGTCATCCCCCTCAGGAGTTTGTGAAGATGTTAAAGGATTAAGAGGTGCCTCCTTAAGAAGTTGCTGGAGTGACTCTCTAATGTCTTCCTTCTCCTTTTCTCTTTCTGATTTCTTCCTTTTGCTTCTCTTATGTGTATTACTCATCCTTTCCTCCTCTTCGTCATCGCTGTTGCTAATCTCAATTGTTTCTTCTTCTAATCTCCTCTTTCCTCCTATTGCAACAACTTTGCATTCATCTTTTGGGTTAACATCAATATTAGCCCGAAATTGATGCTTATCTGTGGTTTCAACCCTCTTAGACAGCTATCCTATTTGTGTCTCTAGTGATCTAAAAGTTGCCTGATCACTTGCTTGTTGAGATTCATAGACCTTCAGGAATATATCAAACCTGTCAGTCAATTCTTTGATTGTCTTAGTCAAGCTGCTTAATTGCTGCCATAAGGGAGAGGGTTGCTGCCGGAAGTTTCCCCCTAGTCCAGAAGAAGCATTTCGGCTTTGCCCAATACTTGGATGATTTTCCCAACCTTGGTTAGAGTTACCTTGGTTGAAATTTCCCTGTTTGTACTGAAATTGGCCCCCCATATAATTCACGTCCTGTTGCATCTCTTCTGTAAAAGCACATTGACCATTAATATGGTCACCACCACACAAATCACATGATTGTTGTGCCTGGGAAATATTTCTGAGTCCCCAAGGAAGTTCAGAAACAACCTTTAGCAACTTGTCCAATTTCTGAGGAGGTGATTTTGTGCTGCTGCTGCGTCTTCAGTGGGGAGATGTAAAAGTCCTCCTTTTTGCGTGCCTCTTTCATTCTGCAACACTTCATTGAGAGTCATCTCTTCAATTAAGTTGTACGCCTCATCCTCTGTCTTTCTATTAATGCTACCTCGAGCCGAGGCATCTATCATCATTTTGGTCTGAGCGCGCAAACCTCCAAGGAACGCTAGCAAGTATGAAGCTTTATCAAACCCATGAACTGGGGTTGCTCTCAACAATCCTTTGAATCTATCCCATGCTTGCCCCAATGTTTCTTTCATTCCTTGTTTAAAAGAAGAGATTTCTAACTTCCCCTGATTGATCTTTGGTGGTGGGAAGAATTTAGTAATAAACTCTTGGACCACTGCTTCCCACGTCCTGAACGTTCCCTCTGGGAAAGAATTCAACCAGTCTTTTGCATTTCCTCCCAGTGAGAAAGGAAACAAACTGATAGAAGCCTCCATTGAATTCATGCTTGGAGAAGCTTCACGGAAGCAGAATTGGCAGCGGATGAATGAAGCAATGATGATTGATGAAGTGTATCCAAGGTGTTT
>NC_028352.1:14347489-14350244 GCF_000741045.1 Vigna radiata var. radiata | reverse complement strand
CAGAAATTGGCTATGACACTTCCCAAAAAGTGACCAAAATGAGGTATCCAAGCAATGACTACAAGCCAATTCGAAAATTGACCATATGAACAGTAACCCCCCCAGTTTTGATGCACTTTTAATAAATGTTTAACTCATCAAATCAACATAAAACAACTTTTTAAGGAAATTGGCTATGCTACTAGATGAATTCAAGCCAAATGAGGAAGTGACATAGTGATTTTGTGCATTTGTGTAGATCTGTCCATAAAATCAGTTTGGAAAAATTTTAAATGATCAAACAAAGTGGTAATGAGGTTCTAAATGCACAAAAGACAGCAAAGATGCAATTTCACCCTTCAAGTTGCCAAATTATGCAGAAAATGTATCAAAATCTGCAGCATTTTATGAAATCAAAATGAACTAGATTCAAACTGGTTTATGAACAATGAATTTCAAGGAGATTAAGTCTAGATCTAGCTCTAGAAAATAAAGCTAGCAGAATTAAATGACCTACTGACTTGCAAAGACAACAAAACACGGTGCATAGTTTATTTTGAAAGCATAAAACAACAACATAACAGATTTGCAGCAACTCAATTGTTCTTATTCCAAACTTCAGATCTGAATTTAATTCAAGTATTGGAGTGGTAATCATCAATTCAAACCAGCAAAACAACTGATACACACCTCTGGATCACAAATTTCAATTTCCATAACAGAAACTGATTGAACAGTAAATTTTGTTTCTGTGTTCTCGGAAAAATAGAAATCGTTTCAACTGAAATATGCTTTAAACAATTCAGTGGTGAATTGATCAACTCAATTTGCAAAACAGAAAAACAATCTCAATCAAAACTTAAAACACCAAAAAGCTGCAGCTGGACAGATTGCACCACAGTAACCGAGAATGCCATGTTCTGCAGAATTTTGGAATTGAAAAAGAAACAGAGAATGGACAATAGAACGCGTAAGCTGTGCGGATCTAAGCGAAACAAAGTCTCAGTGCTTAGTTGATCCAAAGTGAGCCATCATTGCATTCGTTCTCATATTCAAACCGAAGCAAAGGCAGAAAACAGAATCAAACAAGTGGACAGTGATAAAACAGGAAAGATGCACATGACAGAGAGAAACGAAAATTGAAACGTAAGATGGAATTAACGCAAACAATTGTAAAAGCACCGATTAAAATTTGAATGTAAACTATGGAACAGTGGAAGAAAGAAGATCCACTCAACACAACGAAATCAAAACGAAAGAAAAAAAAAATTAGAAAAACACAGTATACAGTGGAACAGAACAACGCGGAAGTATAACAATGAAGGATGAACACTTATCTCTTGAAGCGTGGGTGAGATCGGCTTGCTCTTGATACCACTTGATAGAANCCTCCATTGAATTCATGCTTGGAGAAGCTTCACGGAAGCAGAATTGGCAGCGGATGAATGAAGCAATGATGATTGATGAAGTGTATCCAAGGTGTTTGATGAAGGTCCGTGAGAGGTTGGTGATGGTGTATTGGGGAATTCGAACTCAGAGAGCTTTCCTAAGGGGAAAGGAGCTAGAGGAAGTGCAAGATAACAAAGCACAAAGGTGAACTTGAGAGTGAAAGCTGAAATTTGGCAGCATTTCTTTACTTCAATTCAAGTTGCTTTACAAAGGATTGAATCCTCTCTTTTATAGATGAAGAGAGGTTCTGAAATGTGCATGGGAAGCTACTCAGGTTACACGTGAAGTGTGCTAGCTAAGCTATGAATTGAACACGTGAAAAATGCAATGAAATGGTGCTCCACATGTGAGTTTCGTCCAGCTCCTTTGTTGCACGTGGAAAATGGCATAAGTGTGGCTAGCTTGGTATTTTCCATGTGCAAAATGTGTTTAGCAACTCCTAGCCTTGAGTGATGCCTTATTCTTCCTTTTGATGATCTACAAAACAAGTAAACATATTTAGTTATTGTAGAAGAAAAGGTTTAGTAGAAAATACTCCATAGAAGTAAAGTAGTGAGTGCTCCCTCTTCTTCTTGTATCTTCTTTGACATGGCTCTTGTTAGAGGTCCAATATGAAGCTTGGATGGTCCACCATCACAAACTGAGTCTGATTCTGTCGTCCGTCACTCCAGTTATCTTCACTGTGTTGCAAATTTCTCCAAAGACTATCAAATGCTTGTAAGGATTTTCATTTGACAACCCATGGAATTGGTTGTTCTGGACTAACTGGATAAGTGCCAGACTCATCACCATGCTGGTTGTGTTGTCTGTTGGCACTAAAATGCTGTTAAAATTTAAGGGGCCAACTGTGTTAGCTGAGTCCCCTAGAGTGTGTTTGGGAGGAGGTTGATTGGCCATCTCCTCAAGATTTGGTTCAACAGTCTCAGGTGGAGTATCTTCTGGAGAAAGAGATCTTTCACACAAAGGGCGTCTCTTCCTCCTCTCGTATGGAAGACCTTCTAGCAAAGGTTGTTGGTTTTTCCTGCTTCTAGTGTGTATTGTTTCCTGCATGCACAAGAAACACACCCTAAAAGCACTTTTAAAGAAAATAAGACAAAACGCAATAAAAGAAAAATAAAACAAAAATAATTACAATCAAGTCAAACTCAATCAATTCACACTACTAGACAAATAAACCTCGAGTCCCCGACAACGGCGCCAAAAACTTGTTGACGGATTGGCAAGTGTATCAAATCATACAAGTAATATAAATGGTAAGACCAAGTATCGTTTTTCCCAAGAGACTCGTATGGCTTTCTCGTTTGCGTGAATTAAAATAATAAGACTT